>NW_015391126.1:9490-18043 GCF_001527695.2 Protobothrops mucrosquamatus
CCCCCCCCCTAAAGTGTTTTTCCAAAAGGCAACTGGACTTTTGGAAAAGCACCTTTGGAACAACCATGACTTGGATGATTGAGAATCTCCATAGCCCCTTATGTTTTTTGCAATGAAATGTAGGATGAAAGGATCATTTGCTTTAATTACTCAACACACAAGCTAGAAAATAATGTTCTCCAAGATGGGATACATTCTTCAGAGTATGGCCCACATGTCACAAGCTAAATATTAAAGCTTGATTTAGCTTGTTCACAGAGTTGGTCAGCCTATAGCTCTGGGTAATAAATCTCTTGCTGTGCCTGTCAGTGTTTCTTTTTGCTTTATTGATTAAAAATTGACTGTGTGCAGTTTCCTCTAAATTTATGATGGGAAACATGAAAATGGTAGTTCTAAGCTCTAGAGTAAACATATTAATTAAGATAAAGCACACAAAGAAAAATGCCAAATTCTTCCTCATCCCCATACTAATCCTTCCACATGAAATATGAGCCTACCTACTTTATTCTCCCAATGTTAAGTGGCACCATTGGCTACCAAAACTTTGCCCTTAGCTGACACAAAAGAATATGTGGATGGGCAAAACCAGCCCCATTGTCTGTTCAGCTGCTTTGTCCCCATTTATTGGAGCCATTACTAGTAGATGCCCTGTGGATAGGATGTTTTTCTTTTTAAAAATATTACCTATTGTTTGTCCCAAAGGTGCTTTTTCAAGAGGCAACTGGACTTTCTTATTTTTCTTTGAAGACACTTCGCTTCTCATCCTAGAAGCTTCTTCAGCTCTGACTGGATGGTGGGGAATGGAAGGATTTATATTCCTTGCAGACAGCTGGTCATTTGCATTCTTTTAGAACAGGGACTCTCTGCGTCACATGATGTGTCACAACGTATCTTGACTTTTTTCCCTTGTTGGAGCTGGGTTGGGCACGGCTTCCGTGTGATGCATCCGGCCCATGGGCCGGCAGTTTGACATCCCTGTTGTAGAGACTCATTGAGGCCATTTGGAGGTTTATCTGTGTCCTTAAAGTCACCGGAGTGGTGCAAATGGGTGTGGAGCCTTCTTGGAACTGCTGAAAGGACTGTGTTGTAGACTGGAGATAGATGATGTCATATCCCTCCCCCTCTGTTGAGAGAGGGCTGTTCAGTTTTGACATAGATGGCCTCTTTGTCCCTCTTTCAAACCAGCGATCCTCTCTGTCCAAAATGGGAAGTATAAACCCTTCCATTCCTCACCATCCAGTCAGAGCTGAAGAAGCTTCTTGGATGAGAAGCAAAACGTCTTTTACGTTTTTGGGCATTGAGGGAGACATAAAGTTCTGGCTCTTGCTTTTCTGGCGGCCTCAACCATTGTTAATTTATGTTGTTGTAGTATGTCTTTGATGTTGTCTCTCCATCTTCTGCCTCTTCTGGGTCTGCCTCATGTTCTTTGACCTTCTTCTCTTTTTGTATATACCTTGTATGGTATGGAATCCCATGAAATGAATTCTGAGGTGTAATTGTAAAAATAAACAAATACATCATTGAGCTAAATAAATAAGGCGATGTTTCAGAAAGTACGTTGGTTTTTCAAGAAGATGCATGTCCAAAGAAGGTGTCGTCTTTCCTTTTTGAATGGCAAAGGAACTTGTTTTGTGCGGCATAAGAAAGTCACATTGACGTCATTTCTGTGAGACTGTGTCTTAGGGATTTAAAGATCCTTGGGCTGGCATCATCCTGGCTGCCTTAATTTCCTAACGTAGACACTGGCTGTTCTGTCTGTGGGACAGACCAGTGCCTGCCTGCCAGATCAATTCCATGATGTGCCATTCACTCTTCCAAAAGACCGTCTTTCTGTGGGTTCCCTGATGTGTTTTGCATTCTAAGGAGGGCTGGCTCTCCATTGGCATGCTTTGCTGGCTGTGAGCTGAGCAGAGCAGAGCAAAGCAAAACAGATGGCATTGGTTGCTCTCTCGTTGCAGCAGTGTGATTGTGGGGGACCACCTTCTCTTTCAAACCAAATGTATTTTGCTCACGTCTCAAGAAGAGAGAACAAATTGCTCTGAATAATGACTAAGTTCCACATGAAGTTAAGCAGGCTTAAATTCACTGATTTCAATTAGCATAAACACTGTGTGCAACGTTGGACTGCATCATGGCTTTGGGAAAACCTTCCTGATTAATCCAGCAGTTTTAGCATGAAAGGAAGTCAAATACATAATGGATGTGCATGAGATGGAGAGATTCACAGCAAGGTTTAAAGATAAAGTCTCAGATGCAATGAAGATTACATTTCATTATTTATTAGGTGGAAACATTTGCATTATACACTTCATCCCGCAGGTTCCAGATTGGTCACAAGGAGAAAATTCTATCCTAAAAGCTAAAGCAATGAGATCAAAAATCCCTACTATTAACAAAAAAGCACAGCGAGGACTATAAATTTAAAAAGTTGGGGAAAACAGAAGCATTTTAATCTAATGCTCAACCTTTTTTTCCAGATGTGCTTTTTTAAAGCAGGACAGTTTGTAGCTGCTCTTAGAACAAAAGTGGCAGAAAAGTAGGGCATTTGGCTATGTTTAATTTGCATGCCTCTTCATAAAATATAACCAGGGCTTTTTTTCTCATAGAACGCCCAGAACGGAGTTCCAGCACCTTTTTTGGATGGAACCTTATAGGGAAGGCAAGGCGGGTTGTATGACGTGTGTGAGTTCCAGCACCTTTTTTTTTTTTTTAAGAAAAAAAGCACTGACTATAACTATATCTGTTTAAACCTGTGAAATCTCTTTGTGTATATGACTGCCCTCTCAAAGAGGTGTCCCTGAGCAAGCCCATTTACATTCCAACCTTGTGCTTCTCATTTCCAATTCCTCCTCAGCTAAAGATCAAGTGTGTTGCCTTGGGCGGTCATTCTCTTGTTCTTTTCCCTCACTAAAACACAAAGGAAAACATTTCAATTTAAAAGTTTGCTTTAGGAAGAGAGAAGATGCTTGTAAGATGTTTTGCACCTTTCAAGATTCTGGGCTTCTCTTTCCTCTTTTGGGGGATAGATGACTGGATAGGGAAGTCTAAATCTTCCAGACCTGCACTGCAGAACTCCAGCCTGCAGGAGCAACCATCCAGGTATTTGCACTCCAAATCTGGTAGCCTTAAGGAAAGTGTCTCCAAATACTTTCCTTCCATACCCATTAATCTAGGAACGAGTCTACTGAGAACAATAAAACTTCATCCCTAGGACTGCAGTGTTACTGTTGGCTCAGCAGGCTCTCTTACTACTACTATACTACTACTACTACTACTACTACTACTATTATTATTATTATTGATCATCGCACAGTCAGCCAGATGTTCAGACTGGATTTGACATTTTTGTCTACCTATCGAGTCCTTACCAAGGACCTGGGATAGGCAGATGTGGATGTTTGATGGTATTACAGATATCGTCGCAGGATGGAAACAGTTCCTAGTAAGGCTGCCTTTTGCAATTGACTAATGGCGAATTTGTCAATGCCGATGGTGTTCAAGTGGTGCTCCAGTTGTTTTGGGATGATGATGATGATGATGATTATATTTGAAGTTGAGTCCTTTCATCAGGACTTCTTGTTCCTCATCTTTGAGTTGGGACTGTTGGCTGTTAGTCTGGATAGCTTGCTTTGGAGGGCAGTGTGCCTCTTTTCTCTTGTGTTTGCTGTTGTGTGTCCAATTGCTGTATTTAAACTTTCCATGAGTTGTAGTCCAATGCAGTGGTGGGATTCAGCCAGTTCGCACCACTTCGGCAGAACAGGTAGCTAATTTTTTGTTGCCCAGGCCCAGAATGGATTTCTGGAAGCGGCATCCACACAGAGAACTGGTTGTTCACATATCTGAATCCCACCACTGGTCCAATGGTGTTGTTGCATAGGAGCTTTTGCTTGGGGAGGCATTTTATGTATTTGTTGAGGTGGTTGTGAGTGCACAATTCAAAGCGCACTGAAGACGTCCTCCCAAATGGAGATGAAACATTTGATCTCAGTTTTCTAAGCAGTGTAGAATACTGTTCAAAATATAAAATACAACATAAAAATCCCCACGGATGTGTAGATGTGGGCTCAATTATACCAGCAGCTAAGGGTGTCTTTGTTGGCTCCTTTGAGAGGAATCAACCAACTTCCAGTACTGTTTGTTGGGAGAAGGATTTTGCAAGGAATCCACAAGTTCACATGCCACTTCTGAATGATTTAGTTGTTAACTACATCATTATCTCCATGGCTTGTTAAGAGTTGTTAAAGGTCTAACGTGACTCAATGTGATAATTTTTGCTCTTGCCTTGATGGCAGTTTCTTCCGCCTCTTCTTTTTTGGGGAGCCTTTGAAGATTCACACTGCTGTCAGAGCTACATCTTGTTCCAACTTTAATTGCATTTGGACAGCAATCATCAAACAAACCAGGCACTGGACTGAGAGTTCCAACCCAATGGCTCTACCTATGCTTCCCGAGGACTCCTTGCCTCTCATAAAACTCATGACTTATAATCATGTGTAGGAAATTACTGCTACCTACTTGTGCTGTGTTATGAAGTCCATTTTTTCCATAGGGAGGGACAACTAGAAAGCAATTAATCTGAAAATTTTAATATCTTCTTTGTTCAAATCCACAATGGCAATCCCCTGGTCTATGCTAGAGAAACATTCACTCCGGCACTGACGAAGCATGTTCAGTTTCCATCTCACATGGGGATCAGAAAAGCTTTTTCTTTGAAGAAAACCACATAGCAAGACCCACCATGGGGATGTGCTTAGCTGGGAGTCTGGGATCTTCTTTTTTTAAGGCTGACTCTTTTTTTCCTTCTGGATGACATGAACTCTGAGAGTAGTGGGTTAATTTTCTAGTTGCAAGCGTACAATGGGAAGTTACAGTAATTATAAGGCCAAGATACACATAGGTCAAGGTGTAATTAGAGAATAAGGCAGCCAGGACTAAAAGTATAAAGAAGAGAGAAACCTCAAAATAGGAGTGAGGTTAATGAATCAGCTGAATTGAGTACTTAAAAGTAAATGTTTGCAAGCTGTTTGTACAGAGCCAGACCATAAAAATAGCAAAGATCTAAAAATGTGACTAAAATGAATACTGGAGAATATGAAAGACATTCTTGCATAGAAGCTATGTCTTCCCTGCCCTGGGGTTAGAGTTAATTTCCCAGAATGACGTGGTTGTGGCTGTACTGTAATGCCCCTGGCTCAAGGCAAGGCTAACCGGCCTGAATTGTGGGCGGGTTTGTGTAGAATTGGTCCACGTAATTCAAGTATAAGAAGAAAGAAGCAAAGGAATGGGGAAACTGAATTCAAATTGGAAGTTGCTTTGCTCAGAAAAAAAAAGCTAGCTAGATTAGATTCAGGGCATAAGTAAAGCAGAATTCAGATATTATGAAGAAGATATACAGAAAATAAATATCTGAGTAAATAAATTCAGATATTCTGAAGAAGAGATACAGAAAAGCTTTCTGTTATCCCTCTCTTTTATTTACACAATGTCATGTACTGCTTGATAAATCAATACTGTTAATCCTTGGTTCTTTCATTCCTTGGATTCTCTTCACTGTCACCTTAATCACATATAGGTAGTTCTTGCTTAACAAGTTCAGCGCCTGTTCAAAGTTATGATGGCACTGAACAAATGGGATTCTTGTTCAGTCCTTGAAGTTACGGTTGTGGTTTTTGCAGTACTCCTGTAGCCACATGATCAAAATTTGAAGCACCTTCTTAGAGTTGTCCATGGCCTTCCTGAGTTTGTATGCCTTCCCGCCCCTAGTAGCAGTCACCCCCACCCTGGCTGCACTTGTGTTAGCCACGTACCTGTCTGCTAGCTTTCTTGAGAGCTGTGGAAAACTCACTTCCTGACAGTTGGCTCATTGACTTTGCTTGTTGGAAGTCAATGGGAAATTGCAAGGAGATACTTGGTTAATGACCTGCAATTTTCACTTAACAATGGCAATAAGGACTTCCAGGATTGCCATCACTAAGTGATGTGATCACATGACATCATGCTTTACAACCGCACTGCTTAGTGATGGAAATTCTGGTTCCAATTACTGTTGTTAATTGAGCACTACTAGTCATTCCAGTTGAAGGTTCTTGGGATAGAGTAATCATTAGTCTCCAAAAGAAAGTTCTTTAGATGTTTGGGACTACTCTCTAATATGTTCTGATCAGCAAGGAATAATGGAATTTGTAGTCTAAAACATCTGGAGATACACTCAACCATGATTGGAAGCCATCTCTCTTTATTAATAATCTTTTGTTATAATATGTCAAGGTAGGGCTTGATCAAAACCCAAATTGTACTTCATACACATGCCATTCACACAAGCATCCTTATATCCATTTACTCCATTTATATATTCATATTATGTTTTCAGTTTAGACACCCCTTGTTTTCTCTTATAAACATCAGAACAATAGCATGGAAAAACCCTAAATCCTCAGCCAGATTGCCAGTTGTGAATTATGGGACTTGTGATCCAACACAAGTTGGACGGCACCAGTTGGGAAAGGCTGGCATACAATTTCTTGTATAGTGATGGTAATCCAGATTTTCTCAGTAGTAAATGCAATTGAGTTCAGTGGAATTTACTAATCATCAGGAATTTAAATTATAACCTGCCCAGCTAGAAAAACTGACAGATGGCAAAGAAAGCAGAAATAAAATGGAGCAGGACCACCTGACAACCTTGCAAATCTTAAAACAGCTAGCAGTATTGAGCTATATAAGTGTTTGTGTGTTTGTTTTTTTATTTGATGTCCCTTGGCCATGCTGGCTTAAAGTTCAGGTCAGGGAGTGAAAACGTCTCCAAGTTGCTCTGTGTCAAACAGGATTTGGACGTCAAATTTACTTTGCTTCTGAAACTGCTGCGACCTAGCAACTAACAAAAAGAGGTGATACTTTGCCATTCAAAACCTGGCAGGATGTTTGTCTTCCTAATGTGGTACATCAGTCTAATCAAACAGGAACAAGCTATTCCTTCCCTGTAAGCAAACAGGTATCTGGCAGGATTAAGAGCCAGCCTTCCACTCCTTCATTCACTTGGGCTCTGTTGATCTTTCCCGTGAAGCCTAAAAATGTGATTTCGCCAACAGCACAGTGCTCAAAATGCTCCATGCTCCTGCTGCTGTCATTATTCTATGATATTTTTGTAAGGCTGCTGTTAGACGATGCTTCTCTTCAGTGTGAGAAGCACACTTGAGCCTCACAACAAGGAACTGATGGCATTATGGGGCAGTTTTTCCATCACAGCAGGCCAAGCTTCCTCTTGTAGCAGCTGGTAGTGCTTAATCAGCATCTCTCTGCCCCCCACATTTCTTTATCAAACAGTTACTAAAAGTAGACTGTGTGCTTCCTTCACTTGACAGTTTGCCTGCCTTCTCTCTTTTGCCCTACATTGTCTGATGAAAGAGTTTTGAGAGAAGAGTTTGGAGAACTAAACAACTTGCACCGTATGTATGGATGCTGAGTGGGTCTAATGAAGATTCTTTTTTATTCCAGTTATCACTTATTCGCTTTCCATTTGAATTAATCCCACAGCAGAGCACAACACAAATATATTATGCGAACCAATATTTTGTAGTTCAGGGTAGTGGAAGAACCCGGGAAATAAGATTAGAACCATAAACCATGGTTTAGTTATGGACAAGGGGGGTTCAGCAAATATGCCCATTAAAAATGATCTGCAGCTGTCAGTTTTGGAGGGAGCACAGAAAAAGTGTGGAGATTCTGACATGTTTCCCGTCCTATAATTCATCTGCTTAAAATCATCTTGGCTAATTGCCAAGGGACATGAGGAATTAGTAGTGGGAAAGGAAGGGCCCCCCCTTTCTATTAACTCCCCAGATGTCTTTTTGGTAAATAAAGCTAAAATAGTTTTCGTTTTAAAGGAAAAGATCATTTAGTTAAAAAGGAAAGTTCATTAATTATGGTGGAATAATACATCTCCTCTTATCATATAGTTTGGCACCTAACCTGTTGAGACAGCCTTGAATTGTGTGCAGTGGGTCCACTGAAAAGCCAACTGGGATAAATCTCATTTCATAGGACGGATGCTATTTCTCTCTTATTAAGCTAAATCATTATTGGCCCCTTCTTGTGTTGGCGCAAAACAATACCATCATAACATTGGCTGCCTGCATTGCCAATCTCTGTCCTGCATCTGTTGCTATTCCATGCCAAAACACGTTGTCCAGATTTACAAGTCTATCAGTGATTCTAAACTGATTCCACACTGATCGATTTCCTTCCCTTGCTTCGCTGCTTCCCCCTCTGCTGCATCACCAGCCTGTACTAAACATCCATGACTTCTAGGACACAGCAGCATAATGAAGTAGGCCTTGATGTCATTGTGCAATTCTGCAGTTGCAGGATTTGCCTTGGCTCCCTTGGGCTGGTTTGTCTGCCTTCCTCCACATCACCTATTTGTAAGTTGAAAATCCTGCGTCATGGAGAAGCTGATGGCTTTGAATCATAACCATGTCTCAGCAAAAATGTGTAAGTTAATGAAGCCAAGCAAAACATACTCTGGTTCAGATGGGTATAATTAGACATGGGGTT
>NW_015391126.1:18143-27729 GCF_001527695.2 Protobothrops mucrosquamatus
ACTAGATTTCCCTTTCCCTGGAGAAACTAACAGAGGCTCACTCCTCCCTCTTGTTGAAAGCTTGGAGAGAAGCTGGTTTCAGAAATAGCAAGTTGGAGAAGAAATGAGAAATAAGAAAAAAAAATGTTTAAAAACACAGCTGGGAGGACAGATGCTGGAAAGGAAATGATGGAGGCAATGGAAATGGGCCTGTGACCAACTATGATGGGAGTGTCTGTGCTTGCCAACACACCACAAATGTACCTCTGGTCGCCCATTCAGCAGAACACTTGAACTCATTTCCCACAATGGCAGAAGAGTGTTGAATTAAGGGGTATCACGGAATTAATTCCAATGCATATAATGAGGATATAAAGCAACTGAAGGGAGGTAGAGACAAGTTGAGGCCAGGACTGTGTGACCAGGATGAGACCTTGGCATTGTTATAGTGCCACTCTAAAGATCAGGAGGAAAAGGGCCCCTTGTTGAGACATGATTCACAATGGACAACGATTTGTTTGAACAAGAGCACTTTCAGGACCATAAAACTGTTTAACAAGTTTGTTTTTTCTTCCAATTAACCGTTCTGCTTTTCTTCTTTTTAAAAAGCTGCAATTACAAGTTCTTGTGATTAATTGCTATGATGAACTAATTAAGGCTACAATTTTGTCATCTCTCTCTCTCTCTCTCTCTCTCTCTCTCTCTCTCTCTCTGTGTGTGTGTGTGTGTGCTGCATGGAACTCAGGAGGAGTTAATGTTGAATAATAGCCTCTACTGGAAGCTTGCCTTAATGTTTCTGGTGGCCTTCAGAAATTGGGGTCAAAGCTACGCAGGGTTTGTGAAAGCTGCCGCCTAGATAACAGAACAGATAACTTCAGAACTTGTTCAGTAGCTCAGCATTGAGAAGCTGTTACTGCACTGATCTCTTGCTGTCATTCTCGTGTACAGTACACAAGAGATGGTGTGTGTTCACCACAAGCAATCTAAGACAGTTAGTTTCCAGTTAGTTTAATGAGAATCTCCACAAATGCTATGTCACCAAACTAAATTTCTAGATTTTCATCTCTCTCTCTCTCTCTCTCTCTCTCTCTCTCTCTCTCTCTCTCTCTCTCTCTCTCTCTCTCTCTCTCTCTCTCTCTCTCTCTCTCTCTCTCACACACACACACACACACACACACACACTTTAAAGAACTGGACACACAGATCTGTACAGGTAGTCCTTGACATACAACAGTTCATTTAGTGACCATTCAAAGTTACAACAGCACTGAAAAAAGTGACTTATGAGCATTTTTCACACGACCGTGGCAACATCACCATGGCCACATACTTTTGAATGCTTGACAACTGGTTCATGTAAGCAGGCGCAGAAAATGATCTCAGATTACCAAACACTTAGTCTTAGATGCAGAGGAGACATTCAGCACTGTCTATCTATTCTGCTCAGATGGTCATGAGATGCTGAAGAATCAATGATATGGAATCTGGATCTCCATCAATATCCAGAATTCTCTCTAAGAAAATCAGCTTGCACTATAATCACCTGCCAACATCTGTAAATCAAAATTTCCACACAAAGCTTCTTTTGCACATAAACGCAGGAATAGAATAGGCAGTTTTTTCCTCTCTAAAAGTAATTTGCCACCCTATTGATCTCTGTTGCTTTACATACTAGTAGGGAGTTCTAAAACTGTTCTTCTTTCCTTCAATTTGAAATGTGATTGTAGCCAAGACACTTATTACGCGATAAATGTTTCTCTTCCCCTTTCCTCTAAATGTTAACAGTGCTCATATGGATTCATGTAGCACTGCATAAAAGAAGTTATTCAAGCTTTGCATCTGAAAACATTTTTGGTTGCTGTGAATATTATTTCACATGCATTTAGCTTTATTATTGTGCTGGGCATTATGTGGAGAAGACTGGATATGGAAATGAGGCACATAGGAGCAGAAAATAAATAGACATTTCAGAGAATTAACATTGTAAGTCTTTTAAAATGCCACAACACTCTTTGTTGTTAAAGAAGAATGCTAACTGAATTCAGCTAGACTGGACACAGTCCAAGGCTTGAAAATATTTTTTTTTCTGTTGGATAATCTGTTGCAAGTAGAAATTTCTTCCAAGTGTTTAGGCAGGGGAGTTTTAAAAGGCATGATTCTGATATACTGGTAGGATTGGTTCACAAATTGCACTCATTCACACAGCATGTTGAAATAAAGCAAACAAGTCTTTATTGTAATGGCTTATGGCCATGTATAAACCAGTCATTTTAATTGATACTGGCTCTGGAGACATAAAGTCATGGGCTGCACAAAAATTTGGCTTCCAGATGTGATTTAGAATGTCACATATATAATAATAATAATAGTAAAGTTGGAAGGGACCTTGGAGGTCATCGAGTCCAACCCCCTGCTTAGGCAGGAAACCCTATACCATTTCAGACAAATGGCTGTCCAGTTTCTTCTTGAAAACTTCCAGTGTTGGAGCATTTACCGCTTCTGGAGGCAGGTTGTTCCACTGGTTAATTGTTCTAACTGTCAGGAAGTTTCTCCTTAGTTCTAGGTTGCTTCTCTCCTTGCTTAGTTTCCACCTGTTGCTTCTCATCCTGCCTTCAGGCACCTTGGAAAATATCACCTGCTAGGACACAGTACCTTAAATTAAACTCATCATATCCAAGGAACACTTGGCAGCTGCAACTATTCAATTCTGGGAAAGAGTGCAACTGCTCTAACAGGTTTCCAATAGTTGTTGCATATGTACCCTTGTGCACAATCACAGCTTGTCCTTTAAATCCAGAACCCTGTGCAACCTAATGATATGGAATTCGGACTGAATTTCTGCATAACTGTTGTTTTGTTCTTCAGAGCAGATCCTCATGTCATTAAGGATCTGAAGTTGCAGTTTTGTCTCCAGTTTCTATTTGGGGTTGCAGTTGGAGAGGACTACAAATATGACAAAATGCTCTCAGACCTTGGGAATACAAGATCATTCAGGAGGAAACAGAACTATTATAAAAAAGAAAGCTCAGCTCATCAGAGAGAGGAAGTGTATAAATGAGACTAGAAATAACTCTATCATAATTATACTGTGTACATATTGTGCAGGAAAATTACTTTGCTAGGCTTTCAAGTTTCTATTAGCCTTCTAGCAATAAAGATATTTTCAGAGGCCCGATTCTTGCTAAACTTAGGTTCCTATTGTAGATATATATTATCAATTTTGTCATTTTCAGTTTGTCATTGCATGTATTCTCCAATGTTAATTTGCCAGTCTGATATTGTAAAAAAAGTATTTCTTTTTCAAGATTGTGCTTGGTTTATTTTTGCGGTGGTCAACATGTGTCTTAATATATTGTTAATTTTTAAGTTTTTAGGAAGAGGGATTATGCTTAATAGAAATACTCCATCTATGAATCCAATTCAAATAGTATTTATTTTTAAAGCAATATATGATGCATTTATTTCCAATTTTTTTTAGTATTTTTGCATGAACATGTACAGTATGGTGAAGCATTCCTTATTTGTTATGAGATTTCCAAGATGTGTTGTTATACTGTATGCTTTATCTACCTTGGTAATTGTAGATGGAATTATATTGACTGCAGAACATTTTACACCAGGTTTCCCTTAAATTATAACTTGAAATAAACATTATTTTTTTCCATAGCTCTTTCTATTGGTCTACCATAATTCTCTTATATTTTGCATCCATTTTATCATGCAGTTTTTAATTTGCTCTCTCTCTCGGTGTCGAATTTTGGCAACAGTTTATAAATGCATCTTAATAAATGATCTTAGTTTTAAATAAGCATTTCAAAGTCTATCAGATGGGTGCACCACTCACTGAAAGCAACAACACTGTACTAGACAGCTGGCTGGATTTTATGCAGCAATTCTCTGCTGTCTTTGATGATTCCTCCAGGATACCAATTGCTGATCAAGACATTTATAAACTGTGAATAGCAGGATGCCAGTATGGGAACATATAACAGATTTTCAATTGTATGTCAGTGTCAGCTCTATAAGGTAGACAGTCTAAGGAACCAATGCCATGTAGGACAGGACTACTTTTATTGGAGCAGCTATTGTTAACAGAATCTTGCAAGACTGAATGAGCTTAACCCCCACCCTCCTTTGATCTTTATGTGAACTAGGGAGGGGCCTGTCTAAGACATTTACAGTTCTCAAGCCTGGGAGGGGATCAAACCCTGCTTATCCAACAGTTGCCTTGGTAAACAGCCTTTCTTCCTCTCCTTCAGGGCCATTCCGTATGCCCTCCAGAGTCAGGGAAGTACACTGAATTTAGATCTACCAGTTTCAGGAGGACCTTTCCAAAGAACTGAAATTAATGTGTGACAAGGCATACCAAAGAACTTGGAAAAATTAGTTCAATATAGCATGGTGATAAATTGCAGGATAGGGGTATGAATGCATGTATGAATATCAATAAGCATCTTTCCAGAAATTCAGGTGATTCTTCTTTCCTGAGTTTGACAGTCTTACAGGATTTAACACCTAGACAAAGATCTGAACTACTATGAGAGGCCACCATATTTGAAAGATATAAGAAAGAGGATTACTTAAACTCTGGCTCTCTTAGGGACTGACCTCCAAAGCCATCCTCAGTTACTTGGAAAAGCACTGTACTACTCATTAATGTTGTCCATGGGGTCGCGACTTCGGAATTAACAACAACAAGAACTCATTAATTGGCCACATTTGGAGCTGTTGGTAATTATTTAGCGTACATAGCACTCAAGCTATCCAGGGATCTCTGCTACTTCATTTTCAAAGGGTGGCTTTTAATATTTCGATTGTTTTGGTTTAGGCCTGCTATATCTAGGCTGCAGACATCCAGACAATCACTCAGCAAAGAGATAAGGCAGTTTAACTCTTTTCTGCCATTTAATACTCATCCATATGTTTCCATCCCAGATAGTTTAGGCTTGTTTTGGTTTTTCTGGAAGATTTTTTTTTCAATAGGAAGCTTTTTTTTCTGTTTTCAGCTGGATCAAAGTTGTTTCCAGATGGACAGAGTGGCTCAGAAGCCACAGTGCTCTATTCTATTCCTTCTTTTCCATCTTTTCTGAATTGGTTTATTTACCTTCTCACTTTATGGAAAGTTGCAAAGACGGAAGAAGCAGTGGGCCATGAGTGGTAGTGGATGATGCCATAGTGCCTATACACAGTAAAGCAAGGTAGACTATTGCACAATGACCTTATGACAGCCACAGTGGCTTTGGATAATGAGATGAGTGGCATATAAATTTAATAAACAAACAAATCCATACCTTCTGTTTTAAGAAGCCGAGGAGATCTCTCTTTTCTTTGTAGGAGGATTCAGATGATTTTTACATTGATTTTTACACAGCTCAATTCATCTATTGGGCTAAACCATTATGTTTAGGCTTAGTGTACTGTGTGAATCTAGCCACAGTGATTTGCAAATTATGGTTCCTGGATGAAGCAGGCAATCTCTTCTTCACTGTGGCTTAACATTTTTGGAAGGGTAAGAGCCCCGTGGCTGGGCGATGATGTAAAATGAATTGGGCCATTACCTTCACAGACTAATGATTTTCCCTGGTTTTGTGGGTATGAGCTCTTCTTTTTGACCAATCGTGGGCTTGGGACTGCAAGCTATTCTATTCCCTCTTTTCCATCTTTCCTGAATTGTTTTTTTCCATTCATGATGTCTGAATGCCCATGTTCCATAAAGTGAGCTAGACTATTGCACAATGACCTTACGACACCCAGATACTCATAGTTGCTTGGATAATGAGATGATGCTAGGTTTATGCTTTGACATCTTGCGCAAGCACATAGAATTGTGGTTTATTCAGTAAACCTTAACTAGACAATGATTTAGTGCAATGTGTAATCCATACAGCCCCCCCCCCCCAAGCTGGATGCTTGTATTGTGAGTTCTCTCCCATATTTTTCTCAAGGAAATTCCTATGGTTGCCTGAGAAATTAAGATCCTCTGGAATCCTTGTGTTCATTTGTGATGACAAAGCCTGGGAAACCTGAATTTCCTGTTTGCGTTTAGTTTCCCAATGTGGATTCTTTTACCATTTTCCCATGCAGGGTAGCAAATTCAGAATATGCAAAAAATTGTTTGTTTTACATTTCTAATCTTCTCACTTCCGCTACAGTATAGTATATCCTTTCTTTTCCTTTTCCCTTTTCTTTCCTTCCTTCTTTCTGATGCGTGCTCTGTTGTTGTTTTTTCTCATTTGTCTGGCTAGAGCTAAAGAATCAGCTCAATCTAGAAGGCAATTTTTATACCTGGTTGGTGTTATTTGTTTATTCCAAATTTGTTTTATGGGGCACAAATTGGAAAAATCAAATGCATCTCATCAGAATGCACAGATTTTATCGTGAAAAAGGATTTTCTCCATGTATCCTTGTTAAAGCTGCCTGGTGCTTTGAGAGAGATCCTCTTTTATTAGAATCAGTGTTTTTTTTGTAAAAAAAAAAAAAAAAAAGGTGCCAGAACTCACACATGTCATACAACCCGCCTTGCCTACCCTACAAAGTTCCATCCAAAAAAGGTGCCGGAACTCCGTTCTGGGCATTCTATGACAAAAAAAGCTCTGATTAGAATAATAGTAATTATTAGTACTGTGGAGTAATAATAATACCTATGGTTAATTGTGAATATAAGGATATTCAACATTAAAAACAAGACAATTCTGCTGTTCCACTGAACCTTCCTGGTCCTTGATCTTGAAAAGCGTAGCTTTTATATGTCCAAAGTTGATAAAGTTAGTATGTGGAACACAGAGGAGAAAAGCTTTTTTATCCTGCTTAGTTAAACGGAGCCTAAAGGGATATTTGTTTTCTTCCTTTCTCTTATTCTTACATGTCTTAAGTTCCAGTCTAAACCAAGGTGGATCTAGCTAGGGATGATTACACAGCATTTGGAGCTTCTGAGTCAAATGCTGGGGCACCATTCCAACAAACTTGGCAGAGTCAGGGAAGGAAAATAGGCTGGTTGTTTTCACATGGACGATCCATGTGGCCACTAAACAAGGACAACTATATTGGGGCTGCCAACAGCTGGGTAACTTTGGGCCAGTTATTCTCTCTTGATTCTAGAGTGGGAAGTCAATAATATCTAAGGAAGGGAAATTATTATGGGAAATTTTCAGTTTAGTTTGCACCTGGCATTATATGTTGATTATATATTAAGGAAGAGCGGATTGAAAGCTGATGAGCTCAGTTCTAAAACTAAGAAAGCTCAATAAGCTATTCTGTCTTGATGCTGCTGCTTTGATAGCTGAAAATGTAAATTATCTGCAAGCTCTAATAATAAAAGTCAAGGCACACATGAAAAAGGGGGCCTAAAATCAAACATAAGAAAGTCCAAACCGATGACATCAGGTAGCACAACTTAAAATTCATCATGAAGGTATCAAAGTGATAGATCGCTTCTGCCCTTTTAGGAACCACCGCCAACAATAAAGGAACAAGCAGTCAAGAAATATGCTGCAGACAAGCACAACTTGAAAAAGATATTCAGAGTGTAGGACTTGAAAAAGATATTCAGATAATGTGATGGGTCTATTCCTGCAAAGATTAGAGCAATACAAATCCTGCAACAGTGTGTGGAAGTGAAGATTGCATCCTGACACTTTTGAACTTTGGTGTTGGAGAAGACTCCTAAGAAAAAATAGCCACTAGAAAGTAGTGGACAGCCAGGAAAACAGACAATTGGATCATTGAACAAATCAATCCAGAGTTCTTATTTAGAGGCACGAATGACCAGGCTCAAATTCTCCTACTTCAGACATTATGGGAAAGTCCAACTGTCTGGAAAAGTCCCTGATGCTCAGACAGAGGGAAGGAAAGAGAAAAAAAGGAAGGTGATAAATAGATTCAATTACACTAGCAATGGATGCACCATTGGAAGATCTGAAAGACCAGGTTAGGAAAGATAATTATGGGGAGGGAGTATCTAGCTGTGTGGTTGTTAGCTGTGTGTTTGAGATCAGCTTGATGACAATTGCACCCAGCATACTTCCAGCCGAACTCTACATGCTATTACAGTAAGCACACATGCCTCTCCTTTAGCTACTAACTTCTTTAGCTAATAACAATACAGCTTCTAGTTTATGTATTAAGGATTAGCAAACATCAAAAGAGATAACTGGCAAAATGGGATAAAATGCAGGCAAGAGCAGTGAGAAAGATGAACAATAGGCAAGAATTTACGTTGTCTAACTGTCTATTCATCTATCATCTAAAAATTCAGGACTTTTTAGAGCTCACAGAAGCAGCCCTGTGAATAATTAGCATGAATACCCCACAAGGAGTGACTTTCAGCTATTCCAGCATTAATACTTTTATGTACATAATGGCAGCAGAACAGAGACGGAAAGTAGGACACAAGATGATCCTCCCTCTATTCTGCATCATAAAAGAATCAAGTAGGTGCATGAGGATGATATAGTGCATCGTAATGGATTGTATCCGATTCGATTCTGCCAACCCACACCGGACCAGTGTGGTAGATTATGACCCATAATCTTCAACAAAAGACCTTCATATTGCAGTGGATTGATTTAAGCTAATAATGGCAATAATAACAATAATAGTAATTTTAATAGTAATAAAGTAATTAATAATTATGCAGCGAGATCATCATGTAACTCTTTGTGCAGGTTGTGGAACACAGACCTGAATCATCTTTTTTTTTTTAAAAAAAAAAGTTTTTTATTTATAAAACAGTTAAAACAAAGATGGACATAACGTAACATTCCAGTGTATATATTCCTAACAATTTGTTCCTCATCATACATATAATTCTTAATCTCTATATATACATATTTTTCTATACAATACAGTCTCTAATTTGTTTCTCTATATACTAACATACAGTTTTATATATTTATTTATTTATTTATTTATTAAATTTATATACCACCCTATCTCCCTTACGGGACTCAGGGCGGTGAACAGGCGATACTAAAAACCACGATAATAAATAAATAGTTTCTGTTCTAAAATCGAATTAAATAAAAGGCCTGTTCTAAAAACACACCCATACAAAAACCCCCACTGAAACATAATCAAACTACGCCAGGCCGGCCGCACGGAATAGATGGGCCTTCAGGGCTCAGCGAAAAAGGCGCAGGTCCGCAACTGTACGTAGGTCGGGGGGTAGGTCATTCCAGAGGGCAGGAGCTGCCACAAAGAAGGCTCTCCCCCTGGGGGTCACCAGCCGGCATTGTCTGGCCGACGGCACTCTAAGGAGGCCCTCTCTGTGGGAGAGGACTGGTCGAAGGGAGGTGCTTGGTAGGAGGCGGTCTTGCAAATACCTAGGTCCATTGCCATGGAGCGCTTTAAAAGTTGTTACTAACACCTTGAAGCGCACCCGGAAGGCCAGTGTAGCTCGTGCAGGAGAGATGTTACATGGGAGCATCTAGAGGCCCCCAAAATCCCCCGTGCAGCCGCATTCTGAACTAGCTGGAGCCTCCGGGTGCACCTCAAGGGGAGCCCCATGTAGAGAGCATTGCAATAGTCCAGGCGGGAAACAACGAGGGCTTGAGTGACTGTGCGTAGGGCGTCCCGATCCAGAAAGGGGCGCAACTGGCGTATCAGGCGA
>NW_015391126.1:29947-33897 GCF_001527695.2 Protobothrops mucrosquamatus
TAAGCTAGCCGGACTGGCCTAAGGGGTATTTTAATTTGGTTTTAAAATAATTTTAAAAAGAAACGGCCAATAATGAATATTTCATTTTAATCATATTTTAAAATTAGTATTATTGTATTAGTTATCTGTTTTAACTGGCTGTAAGCCGCCCTGAGTCCATTAGGAGAAGGGCGGGGTATAAATTTGATAAATAAATAAATAAATAAATAAACAGGGCGGCAGATCGGTTACCTGCAGACGCGATAAGAGCGGAGAAATAGTTGCGTTTCGCCACTCTTATCGCTACTAGGTAAGTCCTTAAATGGGACTTTACCAATTTCCGATCGGATTCGGAGCGGGTGGCCCTCCAACTACTCTCTAGGCATCTCTTTCGACGCTTCATCACCCTCAGCTCCTCGGAAAACCAAGGAGCCAAGGAGCCAAGGTAGACCGGCATTGGGTGAGGGGCTGCAAAGGCACGACCCGGTCCAGGGCCCCCGCGGCCGCACCATTCCAGGTGGCCACCAGGTCCTCTATCTTAACACTAACTTAAAACCTGAACAGTTCTCCTTGATTCACACCAACAATAGAATTTGTCCCAGATTTCAAAGTAATTTGATTCTGTCTTGTCCTTCATTTCCATTGTGAGCCTATCCATATCAGCACACAATAGGATTTTATATAAAATCTCTTCTTCTGTTGGAATTTCTTTATTCCTCCAGTTTTGTGCATACGCCAATCTAGCAGCCGTGAGAATATGTAGCATCAAGTAAAATATCCCTTTGTTGTATTTCTGCATAGTTATGCCTAGTAGGAAGAGTTCTGGTTTTAGCTCTACCTCTATCATTAGTATTTCTTCCAGCCATTTTTTAACCTTGTTCCAAAAGTCACGGGCTTTTGAGTACTCCCACCACATGTGGCAATATGTCCCTCTTGCCAATTTACATTTCCAGCACGTGGAAGAAATATTTGAACCCATTTTAGCTAATTTTGTGGGTGGGAGATGCCATCTGTAGAACATTTTGTAGAGGTTTTCTTTGTAGGAGGTGGCCAAAGTAAGATTCCTATTTCGTACCCATAGTTCTTGCCAGATATGCAGATCAAAGTTGAGATCAAAATCCCTGCTCCACGTTAACATAGTTTCTTTTACCTGTTCTTCATACATTGCCTGATCTAACAAATGATATAGCTTTTTAATCATTTTATCCTCAATACCTAGTAATATTTTATCCAGCCCTATCGGTTCTATTTTTATGCCTAACTCTTTTTATCTTTCCAATATCTCGCCTGTAGTTGAAGGTATGCCCACCATTCTAGTTCTATCCCGTCATCTTGAAGAATTTTCCTGGACCTGAATCATCTTATCAGAGAAAATTTGAAGTAACAAGTTAACATGTAGCAACATAGATCATTGGGAGAACAGTGGTGTTAAAATACAACATTGATAATGTTTCCTTTGGTATTTGGGGTATTTGTTTAAGGTAATTGGTATTTCTGGTGTTTATTTGTATTTGTATTTTAATATTGTAATGTTTTGTTATTTTTTTTTAACCTGCTTTACAAATTTTAGTAATGATACCACTTAGACGTGTAAATGATTGGAGCGGGATATAAGCCTAATATATAAGAAAATAAACAAATAATAGCAATAAACAGTCATTTTTCCAGGAAACATGGGAATACATATTGCCAGATATTTTGAGAAGAAAATGGCTATCCCATGTGCTTCTGTTCTGCTTCTCAGTTGTGATATGGTTCGGTAAGATATCTTATGTTAAATTATGGGTTATTATTTAGAAATAATAGCAATGGCACTTAGACTTATACACTGCTCTGCAGTGCTTTACAACGTTCTCTGAGCAGTTTACAACATCAACATATTGCCCCAACAATCTGAGTCCTCATTTCACCAATCTTGGAAGGATGAAAGGCTGAGTCAACTTTGGGCCAGGATTGAACTCCTGGCAGAAGGCAGATTTAGCCTGCAATACCGCATTCTAACTACTGTGCCACCATGGCTAATAATATCTCTTGCTATCAGAAGCCATCAGTGCAAGATTTACAGTCCTTTGGAATTACTATATTAATATTAGCAAGTCTATAAAGGCATTTATATTCTGGAAATGTGTGCTCTGCAAAAAAGAAAGAAAGAAAGAAAGAAAGAAAGAAAGAAAGAAAGAAAGAAAGAAAGAAAGAAAGAAAGAAAGAAAGAAAGAAAGAAAGAAAGAAAGAAAGAAAGATTAAAAAGCATCATGGAAATTAGATTTCAGAAGAAATGACATGTCCTAAGATAGTAAAAAATAGAAACAACCCAATGCCTTTTATACAACAAATAAATATTTTTAAATCTAATAGAAAAGGAGCAAAATAATTTTATCTTGTTAATTTATTTTCTATCTATTATAAAACTTTCCTTTTCTAAAAAGAGCATTTATAATACAGTTCTTGGCCTTTCCAGAACTATCTTGTGAAAAATGATTACAGTGATGACATTTTTCAATGCAGCTCCTTTGCCACTTAATGACTCTATTGTACTTAANCTTCTCTGTGGGTGCCCCCACCCTCTGGAACGAACTACCCCCCGAGATCCGGACGATTCCGGATCTCTTAACCTTCCGCCGCGCCCTCAAGACATGGCTTTTTCAACAAGCGGGCCTGACCTAGGGTGGGTTTTAAATAGGGATAATTTTTAATGATTTTAAAGTTTCAGGGGATTTTTAAGGATAATTTTAATTGATCAGCCTGTTTAAATATTTCTTTTTAATTCGGCTTTTAATTATTGTATTTGTATTGTAGTTTTTATGAGGCTGTTAGCCGCCCTGAGTCCCATGAGGAGAAGGGCGGGGTATAAATTAAATTATAAATAAATAAATAAAAGAATCAAGTAGGTGCATGAGGATGATATAGTGCATCGTAATGGATTGTATCCGATTCGATTCTGCCAACCCACACCGGACCAGTGTGGTAGATTATGACCCATAATCTTCAACAAAAGACCTTCATATTGCAGTGGATTGATTTGAGCTAATAATGGCAATAATAATAATAGTAATTTTAATAGTAATAAAGTAATTAATAATTATGCAGCGAGATCATCATGTAACTCTTTGTGCAGGTTGTAGAACACAGACCTGAATCATCTTTTTTTTTAAAGTTTTTTATTTATAAAACAGTTAAAACAAAGATGGACATAATGTAACATTCCAGTGTATACATTCCTAACAATTTGTTCCTCATCATACATATAATTCTTAATCTCTATATATACATATTTTTCTATACAATACAGTCTCTAATTTTTTCTCTATATACTAACATACAGTTTTTATATCTCTATCTTAGCACTAACTTAAAACCCGAACAGTTCTCCTTGATTCATACCAACAATAGAATTTGTCCCAGATTTCAAAGTAATCTGCTTCTGTCTTGTCCTTCATTTCCATTGTGAGCCTATCCATATCAGCACACGATAGGATTTTATATAAAATCTCTTCTTCTGTTGGAATTTCTTTATTCCTCCAGTTTTGTGCATATGCCAATCTAGCAGCTGTGAGAATATGTAGCATCAAGTAAAATATCCCTTTGTCGTATTTCTGCGTAGTTATGCCTAGTAGGAAGAGTTCTGGTTTTAGCTCTACCTCTATCATTAGTATTTCTTCCAGCCATTTTTTAACCTTGTTCCAAAAGTCACGGGCTTTTGAGCACTCCCACCACATGTGGTAATATGTCCCTCTTGCCAATTTACATTTCCAGCAAGTGGAAGAAATATTTGGACCCATTTTAGCTAATCTTGTGGGTGGGAGATGCCATCTGTAGAACATTTTGTAGAGGTTTTCTTTGTAGGAGGTGGCCAAAGTAAGCTTCCTATTTCGTACCCATAGTTCTTGCCAGATATGCAGATCAAAGTTGAGATCAAAATCCCTGCTCCACGTTAACATGGTTTCTTTTACCTGTTCTTCATACATTGCCTG
>NW_015391126.1:35467-43080 GCF_001527695.2 Protobothrops mucrosquamatus
GTCCAAATACACCCTATTTAATTTGACAATCCAAACAGAACACTCAGTCTAATTTGGAAAAATCAGAGAGCCAGTAAAAGCCCATCCAGTTTGGATCTCTCAATGCCCAGCTCTAGTAATGATCCCTTGCCACACATTAGCTTTACTTTAAATCAGATTTCTTCAGCAACCCAACGGATTCAGTGGGAACCAAATTGGGAAAGGGCTGTTTAGGAAATATAATTAACAATAGTTCACTAATGTATTTCACAGGTGCACATTGTGCTAATCATCTACGTTTGAGAACTGTATTTTTTTCTAAACAATTGATGTACTTCTCTTTAAAGCAGTGGTCCCCAACCTTTCTGGCTCCATGGATCAGCAACAGCAGTGGTGGTGGCGATAGTGGGGGGAGGGGATGGTTTTGCATGCGCAACCTAGCTCCCGCACATGCCCAAATGAAGCTTCATGTGCTCGCCCACAGCTTGCACAGGCCAGTTCCCAACAGGCTGTGGATCACTACCAGTTGCGCCCTGGGGCTTGGGGACCCCTGCTTTAAAGGGCAGGCAAGTGAGACAAAAAGAAAATCAAAGAGGGTAGCTTCCAGCAAAGGGTCATTGTCACCATTTTGACTTTTCTTTATTTTCTCTTTGGATATTCTTGAGAACCAACATGGTAGGATTCAGTAATGTAAAGTAAATAAAGTCTCCATCCGATTGATGGTAATTATTGTAAGCCACCCCAAATTACACCCTGTGGTAAGATGGGCGGCCAATAAATTTAATAAATAATAAATAAATGCCTTTGTGGTAGATCATTATAATATATATTTCTTTTTTTGTATTTGGATGAAAAAAATGGATCATAGCTCAGAATTTAAGTCCTTGTGCGCTGTTAAAACTTGAATATCACATGGAAATTATCAGAAAATGTCATCCTGATCCTAAGTATAATGAGTCACCTAAAGCTAGAATTATTTGGCTTAAATAGCATTTGTCTTAATGCCACATTGTAAATGATAAGTCAAAAACCATTCAACAAATTACTTTCCTTTTGTAACTCCTGAGAGAAGCATTCTGGAAGAGCACTGAAAGCTTAATCTGGCTACCAGTCAATTCTGAAAGGAATAGCTTCACTTTGATCGCATATATGAACATCTGTTTGGTATTAACATGTGGCTTGCTGGTTTGTTTGTCTTTTTAAGGAGCATTCTCACCAAGAGGAGAAGAATAAGAGTCTTCTTTCATTATTGACTGATTGGATTACATAGTTCGCTGTGTGTGATTAATATTGATGGGCAGAGGCTACTGTGGACCTAAACACAAAAGAATTGGATAATATCTTTGTTTCTTTTATATGAAATCTTTCCATTTTTAAAGAAAGTGGTCCAAACAAACATCCAAGTCCAGTTAGCTCCTATGAATCAAAGGGAATTTTTTCCTCCTCCATTGACTAACAGGTAATCAGAATAATACTTTTATTGACAATTCAGCAAAGTTTTTCTTCTTTAAAGTTCAGTTTAGAATCCTGAACTTGCTCACATTTTGGTTCACAGTGTTATTGTTCAGTATTAGTATGCCTTTTGTCAATATACTGTGGAATGGCTTTGTAATAATTTTTAAAGATTCTTTGCAGTGAGAAACAGGATAAAAGTGCTATTGCAATGCTACAGTTATTAGGAATAATATATAAAAACTGTAATGGAAAAAATATGGCTTGAAATTTAGCATGACGTGTGGACTCAGCCAAACACAGATTTATGCATTGCTAATAGATTCTCTGATATTTTAGAACAGAGAGAGACCTTTTTACCCTGGTTTCTGTCTATGTGAGTGTGTTTATGCCTACTTTTTAAAATAGCTTCTGAGGATAGTGATGGTACTGGAGGAGATAGAATTCAAACTTTCAGTCCTTTTACGGGGGAGGTAAGGAACGAAGCATATTGCACACTGTGAAAGATTGATATATCTCATTTTGTGTAATTTTTAAAAAAGGTCACACCACCACAGTTCTGCATTTGCAATCATACTTCAGTGTTGAGATAGGAGGAAGGTCTAGAACTGTAGGGCCTACCTATAGTGTGTAAATTGTGATCTCTTAGTCCACAGCAGTGTTTTTCAATTGGCAGCTTTAAGTATGCTGGCTGGGGAATTCTGGGAGTTAAAGTCCATACACCTTAAAATTGCCAAGTTGCCAACACTGGTCTAGAGCAGGGGTAGGTAACCTTGGCTCTTTTATGACTCATGGACTTCAACTCCCAGAATTCCTGAACCAGCCATGCTGACTCAGGAATTCTGGGAGTTGAAGTCCATGAGTCATAAAAGAGCCAAGGTTGCCTACCCCTGATCTAGAGGGAGGAGACAAAACTCTGGACAAAGGCAGCTGATGGAACTACTGACGGTAAAGTTCTTATCCCATAGAAGCAACTACTGTACTATTCTGCAAAGTTTTCTGTTCCATGGCACGACATAAAATGTTGATTCATTGGCCATGTTTATTTGGTGCACATTCCCTGCCATAAAGTTCTTCACAATGTACCAATCAGTTTCATTGGTTTGCATGTAAACATTTGTACAATATTCCATTTTATATAATTATTCTTAATACAATGCTACAAAAGCACTTTTAAAAGTGAATCCTTGTCAAAGAACCAAATAAATAAATGCTTAATGGGTTGCACTAATTCTGTACATTTGTCCTTTTGCATCATTCGATGATTTCTGATTAATTGTAATTAATTGTATCAGAGAAAACCCTCAGATCATTTTGTTCAATTTCAAACCTAAATTACTGTATTCAAATGCAATTCATACTTTCTGTAATTAATCTGGACCGCCTTTCTGATAGGGAGTGCTAATCTCAGAGGAAGTGGTTTACCTGAAATGAAGATTGGGTTCAAACATCATTCTAAACAATATTTTGCTTTACTGTGGATTATTGAATACTGCAATAGTCAAGGTTTACATTTATCATGAAATCATAAATCATAATTCTTAAACATACAAGTTCAGTCAAGCAGATCATCATAACATAATGTGCACTGAATCAGAACTAGCACTATACAAATGTTATTCAAATATGACTCCTACTTTAATTTATCACTTCAGAAATCCCATCCTTAAATAAAAAGGTTCAGTTAACCTATCTTTCGCATGAGTAGGATGTCAGAAAGAGAAAATACAAAAAAGAGAGAGAAGATTTTGTTTTGGGCTATGACAATTTTAAACTACACATACAAATAGAGAAATAGTTATGCTTTCATTTAGTTAAAAGTACAATACAACTCATTTTAATGGGGAACAATGAGAAGATCACATTATTTATCATGTGTGTAAATATTCAGTTTACAATGATTTGGTTAAATTTAATTGAATTTCCAAATTGAATCAACAAGTTAATTTGAATAATAAAATCAAATTAGATGCTTCCAAATAAAATTCTGAACATGCACAATATTTTTTCCTGAGCTTGTGGGAGTCTGAATTGAATCAGATCACATATTCAACTTGAATTAATAAGTCATAAGAGTTTTGCCCAATTTACCTATATGCTTGCTTACTCTACAATCCAAGGACTAATATTAGATGGATAACTTAAAGTAGGTTAGCCCTTGAAAATTCTTAAGTGTTATTATTTTTCCACCAGACATGGACCAGGTACAATTGTTCAAAAAGAAGATATTTTTCAATAGACTATTTTTTGAAGTAGAACAAATTACTACTTCAACCAAGATGGCAATAAAGTTAAAAAAAATTCAGGAGCTAAAACTTCAATGGAATCTTACAAATGACCTATATAAATGACCTATTTATTTTTTTTAAAAAAATTCTAGTTTATTCCACAGCACTGGGATTCTCCCATCCAAATACTAGCCAGGCATAATCCTGCCTGAATTTTGAGCCTAAGCAAGAGAAACCAGGCTCTGCCATAGATGAAACTTATTTATGATAGCTACAAGAAATGATTATTTTCCCTGGCCTTTGCTATCTATGTTCTCAAGATATAGTAAAAATGAATAAGACGGTACTTCTTCCTTGTTGTACTTATAAACTATCCTTTTAAAAAAGTGCTTTTAGACTTTTCTTTGTAATTATTAAGCTATCATTTTGCTTTATAAGTACATTTAGCTTGAAACATTCTATTTTTCCTGAAGCAAAATTAAATAACTTGTCTTTTGATTTGGAATAATTGAATATTTTTCTGTCAAGGAAGCCTTCTTGAAGATATTAATAGTACTTGATTCTCCTTTCCCATAGCTCTGTTCTCATAAGTTAAGGGTCATAGGCTAAAAGCACTATTATCCCATGACCCATCTTTCATGAAAGAGGAACTCAGGGAAGGAAAAAGTGGCATGCAGAGAAAACCCATTATGTCTTTGAGGGGATTCTATGGACACAGAATAAGTTAATTATTCTAAACCTTGAGAACCATTAAATCAGTCCCTTTCTTTTATCCTCCCCCCCCCCCAATAAGCTAGTAGGCAACTTCGGCTCTTTTATGACTCATGGACTTCAACTCCCAGAATGCCTGAGTCAGCTATGCTGACAGGAATTCTGGGAGTTGAAGTCCATGAGTCATAAAAGGACAAGGTTGCCTACCCCTGATATTAGTATAATGGTATGTGGGACTTGTTATGTTTGGTGTTCTGTGAGGCATCGACAAGGCAGTAGATGAACAAACAACTCTTTATCAAAGGTTTAAACAGAAGCCTGGATAGCTGCAGCTCCACCTCTACTTATACACTCAGCAACTAGGTGGCAGTCAATAGGATTCAAGTATTAGTTCCCACTTTAACACAAGATAATTAGTATGTAGATAGCAAGTCTGGCTCTTAACTGACAGAGTCTTATGACCGTTTTTTCAACAATTCCAAGTACAGTAATTCACCTCAATACATTACAGGACTGATCTTGGGGACAGGAGGAAATGCCGCAGATGAAACAACCATCATGTAAGAGATATCTCAATCCACAGAAGCAGAAGTGGGGTGAAAAGTACTTCAGAAGGGGCCCTCTCTAGTTTTCCAGAGAGTAAAAGGAAAAGAGAGGAGGAATACTTTCAGATCTACAATAAAGATAAAGCTAGCATTCATTGTTGTGCTTCTGAACTACCTCGAAGGGCTAACATCTTGGGAGAAGTGTTAGATTAATTGTAGTGGGTCATTTTTTAAAAAAATCACAAAGCATTGTAGGATCTTTAGAAAACATCCTAAAAGAAGGGAATGGAAACAATTTCCAGGTTGCCAAGAAAACTACACAAGAAAATTAAACTCTTGGCCCCAGAGAGAACTTACCTTATCTACTTGGCTCCATACACTTTTTAATTGAAAGTAAGGCACTTTTTAAGGGTAGTACCAAAAGTATATTGGGGAGGAAATGCAATTAACTTTTCATGCCTCATTTATTCTTTGACTTCAGTATTACGCTTTAATACTATGGCTGCAAGCCAATTGTTTTTGAGACAGATGCCAGTTTTATTAGTACTATTACCTACTCCCCTAAGGAATATCAGACAGTTATTACAGACCAGGAAAATGCAAGTTTTTACAGTGACAGAAATGCCAGAACTTCAATGTTCTCATTTCAGAATGACAGTGAAAAAGACCCTCAGTTCTAAAAGCTTGCGAAAGACAAAACTTTCAGGAAAGAAAAACAATGCCTTACATTGAAAGCGCTCCAAAATATTAAACAGGTTTTCAAGTAGGGATTTAAGCATTTTGTTCCCCCGGTAAGTTAGAAAAATAGGATTTTGTAGCCATAGCTGGATGTCCTTGTTTTATTGCCATTTTATTATTTTTCTAGACTCCTCTCTCTACTAACCAAACTGTAACACTTAAAAGAAGTATTTATTTAATTTGACTGACTTTATTCCCATAAATAAAAGAAAAAGTCAGTTTTGTCTTTCGCAAGCTTTTAGAACTGAGGGTCTTGGCCTTTGGGAGCTGCAGGAGACGTGGTGGAAGCCCAACTTTTTGGCCTAATTTTGCAAGCAGAGAGTTCTGGATTCAGGAAAAGAAAACAGAAAACCTTATAGGCTTGAGATACCCATTTTCAGACTTCTTTTTTAACCCCATCCCCCTCATGTAATTCTTCTGAGGTAACTTTTGGGAGGAAGGATCCCAGAACAGGGAGTGGGACTGCATATGGCTCACCAGCTGCAGGTTTTCACCCCTGCTTTATATGGCAATACAACGATGTCTCAGTTCCCTGTCTCCCCATTAAAATATATTTCATGCAATCATAGATTTGGAAGGGGCTAGTTTATCATTAAATCTAACTCCTTGCTCTGTAAAGCCAATTAACACATCTCTGAATGATGGTTGTCTAGTCTCTACTTGAATGCATCCATCAAAGAAAAGCCCATCATCTCTTTCGGTAATTGCTTCTGCTGTCAATTTTTTCTTAACATCAGCTGGAATCTGATTTCCAATGGATTCTTCTATTACTTATGCACTGGGATTATTTAACAGAAGCAACAACAACTGGTCGCAAATATTCTATATGGCATAAAACAGGCTACCCTTTTTGGTGTTTGTTCAGTGGCATCATTCTGTCCTCCCCCTCTTTTTTTTTTCCAGGCTAAATAATACTATCTCCTCCTGTCTCTTTTTGTAGGACTAGTTTCTAGTCCCCTGTTCATCCTTGTCACCCTTCTCTGAATATGTTTTATTTGTCTGAATTTCGCTTAAAGTATGGTGCCTCAAACTGGACACAAATTGGGCCTCTGATCCGTGCACAATGAAGAAGAGCATTTATTTCCCGTGATTAGGAAATCATACCTTTGTTGATATAGCCTAACACTGCATTTATCTTATTTGCAACCATCTCAGACAACTGACTCATATTCAATTTGTAATTTATTAGTACACAAGATCTTTTTCGTAAGTCCTGTTGCCAAGCAAGCTACAAAATACAGTGACTCTGTAACTACATTTGTTTTTTTTGTTTTGTTTCTTGAGTGAAAAACATTGTATTTGTGTCTGTTAAATTTCATTATATTATATTTAGCCCACTACTCTAATCTTTCAGGATCAGTTTGAATTTTATTTCTGCCTTCTAGGGTGTTAATGATCCCAATCAATTCTGTATTATTTGAAAATATAGTAAGTGCTTTCTCCACCTTATCTTCTTCTAATAAAAATATTGAAAAGTAGAACACCCAGAATGGAAGCTTCTGCCCCCCCCTCCTTCAGAACCTCCCTCCAGTTTTACGAAGACTACTGATTCACTTGCTTTGAATATAGTTTTCAGGTCAGCTACAATATGTATCCACTTAATAGTTGTACTTCCCAACCCACACTTATTTAGCCTGCTAATCAAAAAGTCACAAGATATTATTAGAAGTTTTGCTGATATCAAGATATATAATATCGGGGACTTCCGGTGGCAGGCGTCTTCGTCGGTCGCAGCTGTTTGCTGCCTCCCGCCTGTTTCGTGTAAAAGCCGGTTTGACAGCTAGCATCAGCTGTCAAACGGCTTGATACCTTTCCCCTGGGCATAAGGGGATAGGTGAGCTGCCCGGGGTAGGAGTTGAGTTCCCGAGTCGTCCTATATGGACGATGTAGGTGAGAACTCCTCCGGAGCCCCGAGGATTCTCCGCGATCCAGGACGCCTTCGCTTCGGCGAAGCTAGAAG
>NW_015391126.1:44590-48263 GCF_001527695.2 Protobothrops mucrosquamatus
TTTGTTCTTGACAAATCCTTGCTGATTTCTGGCAATTATTCCATTTTTTCATAAATGTTTACATTGTTTTCCAAAGACAAAAAAATATTATATTAGGATTTCCTTCCTCTCACAGCTGACAACCAAAGAAGTGATGTGGGTTCCCTTTCTTAGGGAACTTTATTTCCATCCTCTCCTAGCTTGAAAGTAGACATTGAATAAGAAAATGCTTCATCCAAATGTAAAGCTTGTTACACTATTGTGCAAATATTACCATGTTGTTTTGCTTGGCATTTGTTCTCCATAGTTGTAGAACTTTATATATATATTTTTATTGCAGAGACCTAATTCTTACAATGAAATTATAAATGCATGATGCAGTGAGGATTTGGTTTATTAGTTAACTGTTACAAATCTGATTTACATTATAGCTGAAAGGGAGGGAGTAGCCCAATGTCACCCAGCTGGTTCACCAAATTGTTGAACATTTTGACCTAATGTTGATTTTTAGCCTTAGACCTATGTTAAACAAAGAAATTCTACCTTGCTTCTATTAAGTGATAAAACCTCTTGCCTCTCTCCAATATCAGCCATAATATCTAGCTACAGAACTATCCTGCCTAACGGTATGCATATATGCATATCTATGTGTAGTCGGCAATGATATTAATCAGTATCACCATGAATAGTTTTATACATTCTTAGAGGAAGATTTATATTATTCTCTTACATAATATAGACAGCAGACTTCTCAGCTAAAATTTGTTTCCAATCCTGACGTCAAACTTATGCTGTTAATTTTTTTGCTGAAAGTCTGACCTGTTTGTCCAACATACATTCCAGAAGGACCTTGCTAACAGATGAGGGCACACATCACATTGGAAGAAGGATGTGTACAGACACTTCTAATCTTGTTTATGAAGTTGTTGAAGCTTGTGATGCTCTTAGTGTAAATATGGGGGCAAAGTAGACTTCTGAATATGTTGCAGATTCTAGTTCCCAAGTTAGTATGATTATTATGCTGTTTCCTCTTGCTTGCAAGAACCTTTTCTGATCGAGTAATTGTCTGTATGTAAGTATATGTTAGCCACCCTGAGAAAATGGAATGTTCTCATCCATCCAGAATGTATTGATTTGTCTTTTGATCTCACTGGTGGTTTAATTCTCAGTTTAACTCCATCCATTGAGCACCTCCATCAAGTGGATCAGAAGAAATGTAGTTGTAGACAAAGCCAGACCATTCCCTGGAGCTGGGTGGGTGGGGAAACACTATTAAAAGAGCAACCACAAAAACAGAAAACCACTTGTCATCTACAACTGATAGCTCAAACCACTCTCATACGTAAGTTACAATCACTGTTGAACATCGACACTGTAGGGTTTTTTTTAGTCACACCACTGCATAACTTAATTTGCTAACTTTCTATATTTGTAAAATATATAAATTTGCCCATGTGTTTGAGCCGAAGCTTCAGTATGGATTTACTTCCAAGCCGAAGCTGTAGGATCACTGCAATGAATTAACTGTCACCCCTTTGTTTTCTCTCTCTTCCATCTCACATCAGTGAGGAAAATATTATATTAAAGCAGTGCTGGAAGTTTTGCCTTTAATATGGAAATCCAACATCTCTCAAGCTGTTCTGCAATCTGTGATGTGCAAACCAGAATGCCTGTGATATACATGGTCTGCAGTCTTAGAGACATGACAGCACTTATCAATCATCTGCAAATATTAACACTCACCTCTCACCCTTGTTAGCAGATTTGTATTTTAACAGCATCCAGAGTTTAAGTGGTTCCGGAAGAGGTCTTGTGCGATGCTATTGGGTGCCCTACTTGTTATGAGATAAATGAGATGCTCTGAGAAATTTTGAAAAAGTGTTTTACTTGAGAAATAGTGAAGGAAGAAAGTCAACAATGTCAGTTCTGAGCAGGGATAGCTAAAACAATAGAGGAAGGGGCCAATTAAGAGACAGCAATTGGCAAAGCAGGCAGAGGTACAGTAAGCCTGGTTTCTTTATAGCTGGAAATTCAATTAAGTAGGTTGAGGAGGTTTTCCATTTGAGGCAACTGTTTTCTAGATTGGTAATTATTCACAGCAATACTTTCTCATGAAGGCACAGAAGACCATACAGTTTAAGCCGATATTCCTCAACCTTAGCAAGGTATGCTGGGAAATTCTGGCAGTTAAAGTCCACCCCTCTTAAAGTTGCCAAGGTTGAGAAATACTTGTTTAAGGTAATAGCTAGTTTTCCTTATCTGAACTCTTTCATTGAATGTTCTGACTGACCAATTCCTTGGCTCTGTTCCAAATGTCACTTTACACCCTGCAATAGCACTTGAACAATGGGCACACAATATATTATTATAGTTTGACAATTAAACCATACAGCTATGATTAAAATCAGATCGGGCATCTTATTTCCAGGTTTTTAATGCTTTTTACTGTTATTTTTTGCTTGAGAAGAAGAGCCTCAAAGAGAGCGAAAGAGAGAGAGAGAAGGAGGAAGAGAGAGAAGGAGGAAAAGAGAGTTGAGAAAAGACTAGAGTATGTTCTGGCACAGTCTTATCTTTCTGGAATTCTGCTTTATCATTAGGGCAAGAAATGATTACCCTTATTATTGCTATGAATCAACTTTATTCCCTGCCCCCCAACAGCAGAGTTTGGTCTACTCGCTCACATTTGTTCTGTCCTGGGATGTAAACAGGATACAATGGCTCAGTGTGAATGACTGAGATTTCTTGAACCATAACCTACATAGCTGTGTACAAGCATCATGGCTAAATACTTATCCTTCATTTTCATTTTCTCACATGCTTTGTCCTGACATGAAGGTCTTGCTTGTACCTGATACCCAGTGGATTATTTTCCTTCCTAATTAATCTTTACATTTTCTCAGTGCAGATATAATATAATGGAATTTCTGACTTAAAACAAACCAGGATCATAATGCTAAAAGTGGCACACTATGATAGAACAAAGAATGAGTATTTGGCTTTGATACACCTTCCAAATGGAACTGGTGTGAATCGGGCTTAACTCAAATCTCTTAGCTCCAAGGGGTTATGAATAATTGGAATGCTGGCACACAGTTTTGTTACCTTGAGTTGAGCAAATAAAAATATTGCTCTAATGCGGTTTTGTGGGCTTATGATTTATATACACAAATGCTTTACGAATATGTGGATGAAATAGATTTTTTTAAAGTACTATGCTCTTACGTTTCCTATGTTTTTATGATTTTCAGGAAAAGCCCTCTTGTAGTGTGATATCAAATTGTTAAAGAAAATTAGCAAAAAAGAGCAACTAGACAAAAGGGCTATTTATAAAGCTCCATCAGATCTAATTGTATCTGAACCAAGCAATGATAGGATGGTTAAATCTGATGTGCCTTGTTTAAATAACTGGATGACCAAACTCCAGCCTCATATCGTTACAATGAGTCCATGTTCCCTATACATGAAATACAGATCGGCATTTGACTTACCCAGTAAATATATACCAGATGAAACAAAAATCAGTAGCCAGTTGGTGCTTTGCTTTGTTGACTGTATTCTAGCCACTCTTCTGACAGTTAGAGGACCAGTAAATGCTGCATATGTATATCTGTTTCCCAAGTTTCAGCCCTTTATATTTGCAATTATGAGAAGTAAAAACAAAACAAAAGCAGCAGAGACACAATTGATAAGGTGA
>NW_015391126.1:49154-51666 GCF_001527695.2 Protobothrops mucrosquamatus
ATATATACCAGATGAAACAAAAATCAGTAGCCAGTTGGTGCTTTGCTTTGTTGACTGTATTCTAGCCACTCTTCTGACAGTTAGAGGACCAGTAAATGCTGCATATGTATATCTGTTTCCCAAGTTTCAGCCCTTTATATTTGCAATTATGAGAAGTAAAAACAAAACAAAAGCAGCAGAGACACAATTGATAAGGTGAATTAACCTGAAACAAGATCACACAAAGAGTTCCAGTTTCACAACATTGTTTACCCTCTATCAAGTTATTACTACCCACAGAAATGAAAGCTACCCTATAACAAACAGGAATTTCTTAGATGTTAGAATTAAAGTTGGAATCAAAAGAAATACAAAAGAGAGAACTGCACATATTCTCTCCCTGTTTGTATCTCTCTCTCTCTCTGTATTTATAAGTATTTTAAATAAAATGATGACTTAATCAAGCCTTCCTAATTCTCATGTCCTTGGCACATACTGGATGATGATTGCTGTTGTCCTCAGCTTGAATGACATAGCTGGCTGAGACTGATGACACAGCTATGTTGTTTGAAAGGCCAGCTTAAGAATCACAATATCATAGAATCCTAAATTTTGAAGGAACCATTGAATCTTGCGTCTATCTCTACTTGAAGGTATCCAATCAAGAGGAGCACCCAGGATTCTGGATCCTTAGTTTCACAGTCATTGTGCCTTTATGGCTAGGAAGCTTTTCGTATCATTGAGTTGGGATCTGTTTTCTGGTAACTTAAACCCTTGAATACTTTATTTCTTTGAATAAAGAAACAGCCAGAGTAAAATAGATGTGCTGAATTATACAAGGAGAGAGGAAAACTCCCCTCCCTCTTTTTAAATATTTAGCATTCTCCCTATGCCCCAAATAAAAGTATGTGGAACATATACATTGGTTTTGTTCACACTTGTCAATTTTAAGATATCTGGATTTCAACTCTCAGACCTCCCCAGCCAGCATATTTTACATGTTTTACATGAATATTTTAATATGGTAGCTTTTCAGGAAATAAAGTGATTGTAAAGAAAAGCAATATGAGTTGAAGCAGATACAGGAGCTGTTCAAGTGAAATCTTCCAAAGTTAAATGGGAGAGCATAAAACATTTTCTAAAACCTAAATCCTGGCAGTTTATCATGGATCTCAAGAAATCAAAGAATCTTTCTTAAGGTGCTCATGTCATTATATGGCATGTCCTTTTTACAGGCAGTATTGTGCCGAGATGCCTAAAGTCAGTGCAGTCCTAGGCTGCATCAATAGAGGGATAGCATCAAGATCATGAGAAGTACCACTTTATACTGCATAGGGAGGGCATTTTCAGAATACTGCATCCAGTTCTGGTCACCACAATACAAAGTAAGATGCTGAGGCCCTAGAAAGAGTGCAGAGAAGAACAACAAAGTTGATAAGGTTAAATCATGAAGGCTAAATCATTTGATGAATGGCTAAGCTAAGGGAACGTAGATAGATTTAGCCTAACAAAGAGAAGACTGGGGGTAGACATTATAGCAATACTTGAAGGCCTGTCTTAGGGAAGAGGGTATCAATTTATTTACCATAGCACCTGAAGGGCAGAACAAGAAGCAATGGATGGAAGCTCATCAGAGGGAGATCCAACCTCTGATGGAAGGAGGAATTTCCTGATAGTGAGAACGATTGATCAGTGGAACAGCTTGCCTTCTGGAGTTGTGATTGCTCCATTGATGAAGGTTTTCAAGAAAAAATTGGACAATCAATTTCTCTGGGATAGTATGAAGACTCCTACCTTGGGCAAGGAGACAGACTAGAAGACCTCCAAGGTTTTTTCAGCCCTATGATTCTATGGTTCTATGATTTTCATATTTTAATCTAATCGGAAGGTGGGGTGGGATTCACAATCTTCATATATCACAAGATCATAAAGTCTTCCAGGTAACATTAAGGAACAGCAAGTACCAAATTGATTGAAGGCAACATAAAAGGAATTAGTTTATTAGACGTGGTAACCAAAAATCAAAAGAGTGTGACAGCATTTTTTCAGATTAACATATTTTATTAAAAGGCATAAGCTTTTGTGAGCTATAACTAATTTCATCATGAAATGTAGTTTTTGAAAAAAATATGAGACTTGAGATTGGGCTAGGAAAGAAAAGGGTGGTTCGCAGATGCAAACACAATTTGCATTGTGTTAAAACTGATTTGAGTTGTAAAGACTTTCTGAGATAGCCTGAAATGTTTTGGTGTATGTATGTTTGGCAGTTTCTTACTCTCTGATGCTGGTGTAGTTTCTTTGTTTTAAACGACAGCTTTGAAATCAGTAACTGATTGTCCTGGGAGATTAAAATGCTCGGATATTACTTTGGCCTTGTTCTGACTCCTGATATCAAATGTGTGTCCATTAATTCTTTTGTTTAAAGTCTGACCTGTTGGTCCAACATTGAATCCAGAGGGGCATTGTTAGCAGATGGTGACACAGATTGCACTGAAAGAAGAGCATGTGAAGAAGCCTCTAATGTTGTGTATGA
>NW_015391126.1:54578-56253 GCF_001527695.2 Protobothrops mucrosquamatus
GAGAGAGAGAGACTGGCTTGCTTGCCTCTCAGGATGATAAAATATAGTCCAATAAAATTGATAGATTGAATAATCATATAATTGAAACAGCATCTGTAAAATAAATGCAAGTCAAAAGGGAAATGTAGAAAGAGCTAGAAAGATGCTTTTCCTTGTGGCCTTTCTGCTGTTTGCAACATCCACCATGAATGTTACAAGGGGAAAAATAAATAGGATAGGACTCCTTGCTGAAAGTGCAGACCAAATATTAAGTTTCGTCTTTTCCATTTTCTTACACTGAAGGATTCCAATCCCAGGTGCAATGTTATTGCTTTGTTTCCTGTGCATACCTATGTTTTGAGTATACAAAATCTCTATATCCAATGTTTTATTTCACTTAGTAGAGCAAAACTAATTCCAAGCTTGCATTTCTGGACCTGTGCAGGTAGGACATGTCTACTGACATCTCAAGAATTAAATGTCTCTAAATAATTTCTGCACAGTTTAACTATCATGAGACTTTAGATGTGCTTGGATTGGAAAACCCCTCACTTCCTAGTCAATGGAGGTGCTTGAAAAACACATTGGGATGGTACCACAGAGAGTAAGGAGATGACCTTGAGAGAAATATGCAGGAGCTGTTGCCTAGACAACAGCTCCTGCATATCTCTGACAAGGTTATCTTCCTTATTCTCTACAGGATCCAAATTAAAGAAGACCATTTTTGTCTTTTTGACAATTATTTTTTAACAAGATTGTAAAATGACAGGAAATCTTCAGCTTCTACCCTCCTTTGAACATGCAAGCTAAGGAATATAACGTATTACTTGTCTTTTTGCAAACTTTTGACACTTTCTTACAGGATCAGATTAGATACTATGCAAACAGCATGTTAGCAGTTATATCAGAAGATTAAAAAATATATATAGATGGCACCCCAAGGGTGGCTATGTTGGGTCTTATAGGGAAGTACCAGTAGTTCAACTTAAACCAGTTTTTTAAATTAGAATTCAGCTGAATATAGCAATAACACGTAGACTTATATACTGCTTTATAGTGTTTTACAACCCTCTCTAAGTTTACAGAGTCAGCATATTTTCCCCCAACAATCTGGGTCCTCATTTTACCGATCTCAGAAGGATGGAAGGATGAGTCAACCTTGAGCCAGTCAGGATCAAACTCTTGGCAGTGAGCTGAATTTGCCTGCGATACTGCATTCTAACCACTGCACCATCACAGCTCTGAATATATCCAGAGCTTTCTGCCTGCGAGATGCACTCATATCCTCCTGCATAAAGTATTTTAGATTTCATATATTCAAACATGCTTAAACCCACTCTTCATTCCCAACCAATCATCCTAAGAGTCAGCCATGGGTAAGACCTTCTCCAGATTCATAACCATGGATTATTGTTGTGCCAACGTTTCCCTCTTTAATGTCTTCTATACACATGGGACCACAGCTTCTATTTTTTCCTACTAATGTGCTAATTGGCCCTCCTGCCCAGGACTAATAGGAAATTTAGCAAGCACCAGGTTGGGCATGTCTGTGTTGCACATTAGCTGCATGAGTTCAATCAGTAAGGTCTCCAATGTTGCAGAAGGATTTGGTATTTCCTTTTGAGCTTTGGACAGTTCATCTTTCCCCACTTGGCAATTTCAGTTTCTGTTGCTCTTTAAAACTGTGTTTTGCCAT
>NW_015391126.1:59388-61268 GCF_001527695.2 Protobothrops mucrosquamatus
ACCTAGGTGATTTCCTTCCATAAAGCAAAATGCATGGCTTCAAAAAGTCTCTCTCGATTGTTTGTTCTAGACTGTCATCAACTAGATGAGGACCAAGACTATTTCTTACTTTTTGGATAAGAATCTGCACATAACATCTTATGAATAACAAACCACCAAGATTGCTAGGTAATAAAATTTAAATTTAACCAATTATTTTAAATGCATGCAGCATCAATACATTTTCTGATTTGAGAAGTGAGGCAATTACTTGACTAGAATGATAGGCTTATTTAATTGACAAAGTAATGGAAAAACTAGAATCACGGTGACAGTGAGAACATTAAATATGGAGCCTTATTTATGAGTCTTGTGAGTGCAGATTTGCAGATGACATGGCCAGTCAGTATTTGGAGCACAGGTTTTATCATTTGAATTAAATATAAATATCACCTTTAAAATTGGTGGTGCTCCATGGCAATTACTTGTAAGGGCTAGGTTTGTTTTAACTTGGACGTCACAAGAAAAGGAAAAATGAGTGCCTGCCAGCACTAGTGAATATTTGCATTTTGGCCTGAAGGGCAAATTATATCAGGTAAATGAAAGGTTTGAGAGAGCTAGTAGTTCCACAAATAAATTATCCCCTACTCCTCTTCCTATGGTATGCCTGCCTGGAAACTGCCAGAAAACACTATATTTTAATTCAGTACAGGAAGTGGAATTAGCAGATACAGGAAATTAAGATTTTGCATAAATAGGAACATTTCCAACTTGAGAGCCAAGGCATTTGTCTTTGTTAGCGTTGGCTGTTCACACTTACTTTGTCCTTTGGGTTGCAATAAACAACCTCATTCATGACTTGAAAATGTGGAAGACAGTCTCATTCTTTAGACCAGGGGTGTCCAACGTTGGCAACCTTAAGACTTCAACTCCTCAAATTCCCTAGCCAGCAAGTCTCAGAGTTGCCAAGTTTGGACACCCCTGCTTTAGACAGTTAAACCAACTTTGCTAAGAGAGGTGTGAAACTATCTGCAAAATGGAGACATTGTTTTTACAAGATTGCTTCCTATCTGGTCCATAAAGATGCTTCTATACATGCAGGGGGGACCCACAGGACTAGTCAAAAAGTCAAAGTGGTGTAAGCAGGACATTTGCTCTCCCTAGTGCAAATTCCTATCTCATTCTTGTTGCGTCTGTTTCAGGGATAGCAGTCACTTGACTTCCCTCCAGAGTATTGGATTAAAAAAGGAAAATATCGCATTAATACCACTAGGACCAAGGACAGCTAAGCTTCATTCATTCATTCATTCATTCATTCATTCATTCATTCATTCATTCATTCATTCACTCACTCACTCATTCACTCACTCACTCATTCACTCACTCACTCACTCACAGACTGAGGACTAGAGAAAGGGAGCACTGTGGGAACAGGACCCAAAAAGTAAGTTAAGGCACGTTTGTGTCCTGGTTGAGCAGAGAATGTTGGACAGGGAATATGTTGGGCTTAGGAATAGTTTGATCAAACAGGAACATTTTGATAGTCTCCTTATGTAGTTGTCATTCAACAGTTGCTCCTCTTGTGATGTGATTGCAAAGTCATAGGATCCCATCTTTTCACTTATTTAGGACTGAACAAAAGGACTGGAAAATATGTTTTCCTGCTGATTTGCTTGAGATCTCAAGCGACAGCATCTCTATGGACATCTGCAGAGAGGTTGTCTTCTCTCACACTGTTTCAATCATTACAGCACCAAACCAGGCAATAATTTCACGGCTTAGCCAGCTGGAATATGCATTCCATATGACGAATGGTCATGGCTGGGTTTTACTGTCATCTGTCTCTACCCCAAGACTTGCAGCAAATTGGTGCCAGGAACCAGGAGCTGCTTGATATTGGC
>NW_015391127.1:0-4381 GCF_001527695.2 Protobothrops mucrosquamatus
GGTGGTAACAGCAGACTGGGTGGGACTAAAAAGTTCAATCAATCAATTCCAACTTTGCAAGATCTTTTTCTTTCCCGCAAGAAGTTGAAATTGACTGATTGATTGAACCTTTTTTTTTTTTGTACATGGCGGCGGAGGCCTAAAGCGAAAAGGTTTTATAAAACCCAGCTGAAGGCCTAGGACTGGAGCGATGGCGCGCATGCCCGCAGAGAGGGCTCTGAGTGCCGCCTCTGGCACCCATGCCATAGGTTCGCCACCACTGCACTATACCAAACTGACTCTTACAATTACAGATAGTCCTTGACTTATCACCGTACTGGAGACATTTGGTTAATTCTAAAATAACCAACCCTCATATATCAGGGGGGGGGGAATGGAACAGGCCTTCCTGGCTTAAATCTCTGCACAAAAAAAATGACGATGCATTTGAAACTTTCTTACTTTTAAAAAAATAATATCGAAAACACTTTCTGACGAGTCAGGGTTTTTTTATTAGCAACTTAACCTTGGAAGGGCAGTATCAAGCAATTTGCTACTTCTATGTATCTCAATTGTGCCTATTTATTAGATCACCCTAATGTTCCACCAATCTGACTGTGTAAATCACTGACACAGAACAGCCTGGGTTAAATATTTCCCTCCTCCTTATTTAATATGTTTTTTTTTTTAAAAAAAAAAAAAGTCTTCTCATCCATCCATGATTGCCCCCTGTATGATCACTGAATGAAATTAAAGCCTTAGTAAGACCACACTTGGAATACTGCATCCGGTTTTGGTCACCACGTTATAAAAAAGATGCTGAGACTTTGGAAAGAGTGTGGAGAAGATGATTAGGGGGGTGGAGGCTAAAACATACGAAGGAAGGTTGCAGGAATTGGGTATGTCTAGTCTAGTGAAAAGAAGGACTAGAGGTGATATGACAGCAGTGTTCCAGTATTTGAGGGGCTGGCACAAAGAAAAGGGGATCAAGCTATTCTCCAAAGCACCAGAAGGCAGGACAAGAAGCAATGGATGGAAACTAATCAAGGAGAGGACCAACCTAGAACTAAGGAGAATTTTTCTGACAGTGAGAACAATTAACCAGTGGAACAACCTGCCTCCAGAAGTTGTCAATGCTCCAACAGAGGAAGTTTTTAAGAAGAGACTGGACAGCCATTTGACCAGAATGGTGTAAGGTTTCCTGCTTCAGCAGGAGGTTGGACTAGAAGACCTCCAAGGTCCCTTCCAGCACTGTTATTCTAAAACTAACAAAATGAATGAACAGAAAGACATCCTCCTTATAATCCACAAAGAACCTTTCTGATTGTTCACAGAGAAATGATAAAGTGTTTTAGGACCAGAGCATTTATTAATTCTTTTTTTGGCTGAAATAATTCCTGCCAAAGAGAAGGTTAAAAACAAAACCTGAAATGAATTTTTCCTCTCCGTGCCAGACCAAGTTCTCCTACGGGCTCAGTCCCCAGCTCCTATTTTTAATCTTCTTTTTATCCCCAGCGCAATAAATACCTTTCAACATGGAAACCAGCCTTCCCAAAAAAAATCAGTGCAAAAGGAGCAAGAGGACAGCTGGAACAGTTAAGACCAGCTGCCCGATGTTCAGCAAAGTAGCCCTTCGCTGCACTCTCACTGCAGGACCAAGGCGGGATCTGGCCCGGCATTGCCGTAAACTGAAACTGATAAAATGGCACAATGTCCCATCTGACGGGGCCCTGGGACATATCAGACCATGAGGACAGCTGGGATTTACCGCAATGGTCAGCCAAGAGAGCTTATCTAGTTACAAATCGGCTGAATATTACTTTCCAGCTTTAGTTAACAGGATTTTGTGTGGGAGTTTTCTCCCCACAGAAAGAAAAAAGCATAGCGTGGGTATAGATAGATAGATAGATAGATAGATAGATAGAGAGAGAGAGAGAGAGAGAGACAGACAGACAGACAGACAGACAGACAGACAGACAGACAGACAGACAGACAGACAGACAGATAGATAGATAGAAATAGAGGATAGAGTTGATAGGGAGATAGAGAGATAGAGATCATAGATGATAGGGGAGAGAGAATGTGTGTATGTGTGTGCGAGAGAGAGAAATGAGAGAGAGATGATAGAGAGAATAGAGAGAAAATGATAGGAAGATAGAGAGCAAGTAGGGGTGATAGATACACACAGAGATGATAGAGATGATAGTGATAAAAAGAAAAAAGTGAATGTGTATATATGAGTGTGCAAGAGAGAAGAGATATGAGAGAAAGAGAGAGAGGATAGAAAGAGAGGATAGAAAGAGAGAGATGACACAGAGAGAGAGGATAGAAAAATAGAGAGATAGGGAAAGATGAGAGACAGAGAGACAGAAAGAGAGAAAGAGAGAGAAAGAGAGACAGAGACAGAGAGAGAGAGAGAGAGAGAGAGAGAGAGAGCCAGAGAGAGACAGAGAGCCAGAGAGAGAAAGAGAGACAGAGAGACAGACAGTGAGAGAGGGGGAGAGAGAGAGACAGAGAGAGAGAGAAAGAAAGAAAGAGAGAGAGAGAGAGAGAGAGAGAGAGAGAGAGAGAGAGAGAGAGAGAGAGAGAGAGAGAGAGAGAGAGAGAGAGAGAGAGAGAGAGAGAGAGAGAGAGAGAGAGAGAGAGAGAGAGAGAGAGAGAGAGAGAGAGAGAGAGAGAGAGACAGAGAGAGAGAGAGAGAGAGAGAGAGAGAGAGAGAGAGAGAGGCAGAGACAGAGACAGAGACAGAGACAGAGACAGACAGAGAGATAGAGACAGAGACAGAGAGATTCCTACCCAAAAAATAATTTGCAAGCTTAATTACACTGAGTCAAATATATATACAGTGGGTACCAAATCATTCAGGAATAAAAAATGAATCTTAAACAGTGAGTCTATATTCTTACTGTATCTGCTAGCAAAATATGGACTACTGTATCCAGGAAATTCACTTCTATCTTTTCCCCCCTTCTTTTATTCTTTGCCCTGTGTAGAATTTTGGAAGTAAAACACACGACTATATTGTGGAAATATAGAATTCTAGAATTGCAGAAGGCCACTTAAGCCTTCAAGCATCGCAATCTAAGTTAAACCATCCAGTTAATGCAGAGGAGAGAATGTATAGTGTTGGAGTCCAAAACTAGAATTAAGAGGAAAACATTGACCATATTTGAGAATTTGATACAAGTTTCTTGCAATTTATTTCTTGCATCTGTTCTGCATATTATCTCTGGATAGTGAAAGGACAGTCAGATGCAGCTTTGGGCAGAAAAGTAGCTACATCAGCTGCAAATGCTGCAGTTGGCCAGTGGTGCAATGCCAGATGTTAGAGGAGAGATGTGTATCACATCTGTCTTGCATTCTGTCTTCAGGGTTGAAGCTAGCGAAGTGCAAAAAAGGGAAGACTAGGAAGGGAATAACAGAATAACCGAGTTGGAAGGGACCTTGGAGGTCATCTAGTCCAACCCACTGCTCAGGCAGGAAATCCTATACCATTTCAGACAAATGGCTGTCCAGTCTCTTCTTAAAAACCTCCAGTGTTGGAGCACCCACAATTTCTGGAGGCAAGTCGTTCCACTGATTAAAGTCCATTGGGAAAATACTACACAGCTAACGATAACAAAGGGTGCCACCTCCCTCCAGCCCTTTGCAACCTAAAGAAACCCAGGAATTCATCATTGGGTACAGGTAGTCCTCGACGTACGACCACAATGGAGCCCAAAATTTCCATTGTTAAGCAAGATGGCGAGCCTTGCCCCATTTTACAACCTTCCTCAGAACGCCATGGGACTTTCTTGTTTTTGTTTTTGTTTTTAATTTCTTGAAGACCTTTCACTTCTCATCCAAGGAACTTCATTCAGAACTGAAGAAGCTCTTGGATGAGAAGCAAAACATCTTCAAGAGAAAAAACAAACAAGCAAACAAGAAAGTCCAATGGCCTTTTGAAAAGCAACTTTGGGACAATCCTGATTAATATTGAATAATCTTCATTTATGGCGGGTGGTGATGGTGGTGTCCAACCTTGGCCACTTTGAGAAATGTTGACTTCAACTCCCAGAATTCCCTTGGCTGGCCAGGGAATTCTGGGACTTGAAGTCCACAGCTCTTGCCAAGTTACCAAGGTTGGACATCCCTGATTTTTATAACAGGCTGCAGAAATAGACTTGCTTTGAGGCTGCCATTCCATCAGTGGTTTCCATTAACTCAAAGTACAATGGCCATCTTCTTGACAGGCATATGTTAACCAATATTATGCCACAGATGAGTGCCAGTATCTGAACTGGGCATCATTTAAGATGCCAAATTCTCTTATTAAAGATATGGAGAAATAGGGAGAATGTGATTATTCTTGACAGCTGAAACTCGGGCCTGGAACTCCTTTCTTCATCCAGAGATCAGCTGG
>NW_015391127.1:4875-6296 GCF_001527695.2 Protobothrops mucrosquamatus
TCAAAGTACAATGGCCATCTTCTTGACAGGCATATGTTAACCAATATTATGCCACAGATGAGTGCCAGTATCTGAACTGGGCATCATTTAAGATGCCAAATTCTCTTATTAAAGATATGGAGAAATAGGGAGAATGTGATTATTCTTGACAGCTGAAACTCGGGCCTGGAACTCCTTTCTTCATCCAGAGATCAGCTGGATTCTTTCAGGCACGATGGAAGAAGTTCTGCTAGGAGTCAGCTAATGGCAGGTGTTTTATCCATGGGGGATTAGCTCCCTCAGGAAGAGTGCTGGACTCATTTTTCTGGCATGGGACATGTTCCAGCCAGCCCTCTCTCTATCCTGGGAAGATGACATCAAAAGGCCTACAGGAAGAATTCATCTACCTTGCAGATTTTTTTTTCATGCAGGATCGTCTTAAAAACCACTTCCCAACCAGCCCCAGCTGTCTGAAACTATTAGATTTGTTTCCTTCAATAAACCTCTTCCACTTTCTCAGTTTCCTGCTTTCCTTTGGCTGGATAAAATAGAATTAGCAGTTATTTTATTTATTTATTTATTTATTTTATTTATTGAATTTTTACCCCGCCCTTCTCCTTGCGGACTCAGGGCGGCTGACAGCCTGATAAAAACAAATACAAAAAATACCACAATACTATCATTAAAAACATAATTAAAATGAAATATTAGATTGGCCTTTGTAATTTAAAATTATCAGGGAAATTATAGAACTGAGGCTGTCCCTGAATATCTCTCTCTCTCTCTCTCTCTCTCTCACACACACACACACACACACACACACACACACACACACACACACACACCGAAGGCAGCTGGCGTAACTTTGAGCAGTGCACAAAGGCCGTTTCCGAACATAACCAGCAACTTTGGGACCTGCACAAGCTGTTCACCGCAATATAGGGATCGCGTTTGTGCACTGAAAATATGGAACTAACTTGATTTTTGGCAGACGGCACTTTCAGTCTGACTTGGCACTTCTGCAAAGGAGGAGATTTATAGAGGGGATCCTTGCTGCCAGCCTAGATTGAAACGTGCTGAACGTTGAACGTGACCCCACAACAATATTAAGGAGCAAATAGTAACCATAACCCACCAAGGAGTGCTTAACTATGCCTGGAGGTTGCCTGGCTGATAAACACGTTCTCTTGATTCCTATTAAACGTGGTATAGGAAAAATGGGGCTGTCATTAAAAACAGCAGCTGTGAGATTGCCTGATGTTCTTCCCATCGTGTAATGCTTATAAAATGGAGCTTTGCCTCGATTTTAGAACATTTTTCACTCGCTCACGTATCCCAGTTCCACATCGTTGGGATGAAGGAAGAGACAGAAAAGCAAACAATTGTGATGTTTGGGCTCACGTTGTAGGTGATACATGTTAGGGAGGAAGGGATCCATCTCT
>NW_015391127.1:13004-22774 GCF_001527695.2 Protobothrops mucrosquamatus
TTACCAAGGCATTGTAAAGTGGTATTAATACTTCACGTGATCTTGATTCTATCCCTCTGTTAATGCAGCCCAGCACTGTGTTGGCTTTTTTGGCAGCTGCAGCACACTGCTGGCTCATATTTAAGTGATTGTCCACTAGGACTCCGAGATCCCTCTCACAGTTACTACTATTGAGCAAGGTACCCCCTATACTATACCTATACATTTGGTTTTTCTTGCCTAGATGTAGAACCTTACTTTTTTCACCATTGAATTTCATTTTGTTAGATAGCGCCCAGTGTTCAAGTCTGTCCAGGTCCTCCTGTATCTTAAGCCTGTCTTCTGGAGTGTTGGCTATTCCTGCCAGCTTGGTGTCATCCGTAAATTTGATGAGTTCCCCATCTATCCCCTTGTCCAAATCATTGATGAAGATGTTGAAGAGCACTGGGCCTAGAACAGAGCCCTGGGGCAACCCACTACACACTTCCCTCCATGTAGATGCAGTTCCATAGAGGACCACACGCTGAGTACGGCCGGTCAGCCAGCTACGAATCCATCTAGTGGTGATGCTGTCTAACCCACATTTTTCTATCTTATCGAGTAGTAGGTTGTGATCTACTTTATCAAATGCCTTACTTCTTTACTCTATTCAAGCTTTGCTGCCTCTTATACTTTCTGATATGAGGTTGGTTTTTTACTTCTTTTTCTCCTCCCGTTATATTTGTGAAGTTTTTTTTTTGGGGGGGGTGTAGTAACCTGGGAGAAATACTGCAGTGACTAGAATAATAAGTGAACAACCTGAAGTGGGGGAAACTGTTCGGCAATCTTAACTTTGGTCGGTTAAGGCTAAGTTCTCAACTTTTGGAAGAAGATGACACACACACACACACACCAGCAGAGATATCACTGTTGGGCCAAAGGAGTTGTGCAGTGATGCTCTTCTTTGGGAGCTGGCCATGTGCTATCCCCTTTAATGCTCTCAAAACCTCCTCTGCATATCATCAGCGCTGCACTGTCAGTGAGATTCAAGGCTGCAGAGAAATCCAGCCGAATCAGCAATCTGCTTCACACTTCTCTGTCCAAGAACAATCCACATCTCAAAGGAAGGCAGAATATTGGCAAAAAAAAGGGAAGGGAGCCACCACCTTCCCCGATGACCTTCTTCCAGGGAAGGAGGACAAGCCTCTGCATTTCGTGAGGTAATTGGGACAAGATTTTCTTTTTAAGAAAAATAAAAAAGGGGAGGAACGTTGGCCAGGAAGAAAGCTAGAGGAGAGGAGAAGTCATTTGACGAAATGACTTGCCTTCCAGAGTTGTGAGCACTCCATCGCTGGAGGTTTTCAAGAAAAGATTTTACAAATATTTGTCCAGGATGGTATAAAGATTCCTGCCTTGGACAGGGGGTTGAAATGGAAGACCTTCAAGGTCCCTCCAAGGTCCTTTCCATCCCTATGATTTTAGGATGCTTGGAAGAAAAAGTCCAGATGTGGACTGGGATGTAGAACAAGACGTTGGTCGTGTTAGCAAATAGCATTTAGACTTATATACTGCTTCATAGTGCTTTACAATACTCTCTGAGTGGTTTAAAGAGTCAGCCTATTGCCCCCAACAATCTAGGTCCTCATTTTACTGACCTTAGAAGGATGGAAAGCTGAGTCAACCCCTGAGCCAGTCAGGATCGAACTCCTGGCAGTAGGCAGAGTTAGCCTGCAATACTGCATTGCACCACCGTGGCTCATGTTATTCCAAATTAGGATGTTTCAGAGTTTCCTGGGCAAGGGGAAAAGAGGGAAGTGAAAGAATCAGAAGGAATGACATCTTCTCCACCCATCTCAGATTCCTAAGACTACCACATCTTACAGACACTCTCTTTTCCCTTCACTTTGTGGCAACAGGGACAGCTGCAAAGGTTCACATGGAGAAAAATGGAGAAAGATATCCCCCTACATTCTTTCCATCGCCAAGTCACACATGTTGAACAAGCTGATAAGGTTCAGAGATTAGGTAGCTCTTAGAAAGAGTACCATTCCTATGAACCACCATGCTTCCAAGGTGCTTTTTCAAGAGGCAACTGGACTGTCCTGTTTTTCTTTGAAGATGTTTCACTTCTCATCCAAGAAACTTTTTTAACTCTGACTGGATGGTGGGGAAGCTAAAGAAGCTTCTTGGATGAGAAGCGAAATGTCTTCAAAGAAAAACAAGAAAGTCCAGTTGCCTCTTGAAAAAGCACCTTTGGGGCAACCATGGACCTCGATGACTGAGAATCTCTACAGACACCATGCTTCAATTAGTTAATTTTGGGACTGGGATTGGGATCAGTTTATTTGAAGGAGTGTCTTTTCCCAGTTTTATCTACCTGAGTCACCAGAGCAGGGAGGCAGGGTAGAGCCCCCTCTTTTGAAGAGGTCCATCTAGTGCAGGGGTAGGCAACCTTGGCTCTTTTATGACTCGTGGACTTCAACTCCCAGAATTCCTGAGCCAGCATGGCTCAGCTTGGAAACCTCTCCCTTTTCCCTCAGTGTGGCTGGCTCAGGAATTCTGGGAGTTGAAGTCCACGAGTCATAAAAGAGCCAAGGTTGCCTACCCCTGATCTAGTGGGACCAAGAAGAAGGGCCATCTCTGTGGTGGCTCTCTTTCTGTGGAACAGCATCCCTGCAGAGACAAGATTGTCTCCCACTTTGACACTCTTTCACAAGGCCCTGAAGACATGATTCTGACAATGGGTCTGGGAACCCCAGAGTCAAATGGAGGCCTCAAGCGGTTGGTCTGATTGTTGTCATCAGGGGAATGAGGGATTATTGAGTTTTGTACTGGGGTTTAATCTTTGTAGGCCACCCGGAATCATCATGGGTGAGTTGGGTGGCCATATAAATTTTCTACATACATACATACATACATACATACATACATACATACATACATACATACATTGAGCCAGAGTGTGGAATGATTTACCAACATCACAAAACACTCGTAAATACATAATAATCAACAGGGATTGTAGTCTCCAGAAAGTATGTACCATAACATGGCTGACTGAATTTCAACAGACTTTTCTGAGGCAATTTCTTTTCATTGGGAGGCCTCCTACATTCTTAAGGGTCTCCTCCAGGGGCTCCTATTCTGTTATTTTAAACCTATGATATTTGGAATTCTCCCTTGAATTTCTCCTTGTGTTTCGACTCCAGAAATAATCTCATTCTTCAAATGGAATTGATGCATTAGGAACCTTCCACAACTGTGTATGAGCCATATGTTCGACAAACTTTGGACTTCTTTCCAGGCACCATTTCCCACCCATTAGCTAATCACAAACACATACCCAACCTACCAGGACCATAGGTGTTCTTGTTAAAATTTGATTGATAAACATGCTTCTATTCTTACACTGTTTTTTGGTGTACTACAACCAAGATAAGATCAAAACAACATAAAGAGAAGCAAGTTCTAAAAACTACCAAAAGCTGAACCTTGACATTCTAGTGGTCTCCCATCCATTTATTGACTAGTCTGATCCTGCTTAGCTTCCAAACTCAACCGGGTGCTGCCACCTACTGAAATTTTATTGCACTCAGCCAACACTGTGTTGAAAGAAAAATCTTCATTAGGGTCCAGTCCAAGCCAGAAATAAACAAAATGGAGACTGCTTTAGAAAGAAGGTTCGAGTCTATTGAAGAGCAGAACCACAAGACATGTGGCTCTGGAGCAGCTGATCACATGTAGCTGGGAGTGGTGGGTTTTTATATCTTTTGGGGCTTTTGTATTTGGAGTTTTCCTGTTCCTGTGGCATGAAATTTGACCTGAGTTTTTGAGTGTGTCATTTTTGGTATTCTGATGGTGGTGGGTTATGTCCTGAAGGTCATTTCCTGCCTTCCTGGGGCTGTGGCTGATGGCTATGTCCTGTGTTGGATTTTTGGGGTGAGGGGTTGTTGGTTCTAGGGAACTTTGTCTTTTTAATCCCATCAGCTCCAAGCTTCCTGGCTACAGTCTTTCTGAAAGGATTATCAAATCTGCATTTCTAAAAGCTGGCCTGCTTGGTTTCTGCTTGGGGGAGGGAGACTTGGGGCTGTCTTTGCCTAAGATTTTTCATTATTACTTTGGGGAAATATAATATTCTGTCCTTTTTAATATCCCCCCAAAATATTTCCTTCTGTAGGAGGGTGGGTGGGTGCTGACGTCTAACAACTGAAATCAAGAAATAAATTATGAACTTGGTGAGCCTTTGCAATGGTTGGTGTCCAACACTCCACCATATTGTGGAATGGAGAAACACTTTCTGCAGAGGCTGTGCCTCTACACAAAGTGATTGAACACAGCACTCATCTATTGCGATAGGTTCACACAAAATGTTGGACCATAAGCCAAAATGTTGGTTTGCGCAAGATATTAAGCGGCTAAACAAGGCAGCTAAAGTTAACCTTGAGAAGCATTTTATGCTCATTTTTAACCTAATGATTAACATTGATAATTATGCCTGCTACAAAATGGTTCATACACAGAACATGGGAATGGAAGGAGTCACAGAGACCACCTCATCACTACCCCTCTTTAGTGCAGAAATCCAGATAAAAGCAATCCAGACAGAGGGCTGTTCTGTGTGGACACATCCTTTGTGCATCCTGAAACTGGAATATTGAATTCAGTTTTGGTCACCATGATACAAAAAAGGTGTTGAGATTCTAGAAAACATGCAGAGAAAGGCAATGATGAGGTGACTGGAGGCTAAATCATATGATGAACACTTGAAGGACTTAGATGTGTCTAGTCCAGGGGTAGGCAACCTTGGCTCTTTTATGACTCGTGGACTTCAACTCCCAGAATTCCTGAGCCAGCATGGCTCAGCTTGGAAACCTCTCCCTTTCCCCTCAGCATGGCTGGCTCAGGAATTCTGGGAGTTGAAGTCCNTCTGTACTCTTTCTAGAGTCTCAGCATCTTTTTTACATCGTGGTGACCAAAACTGGATGCAGTATTCCAAGTGTGGCCTTACCAAGGCATTGTAAAGTGGTATTAATACTTCACGTGATCTTGATTCTATCCCTCTGTTAATGCAGCCTAGCACTGTGTTGGCTTTTTTGGCAGCTGCAGCACACTGCTGGCTCATATTGAAGTGATTGTCCACTAGGACTCCGAGATCCCTCTCACAGTTACTACTGTTGAGCAAAGTACCCCCTATACTATACCTATACATTTGGTTTTTCTTGCCTAAATGTAGAACCTTACTTTTTTCACCATTGAATTTCATTTTGTTAGATAGCGCCCAGTGTTCAAGTCTGTCCAGGTCCTCCTGTATCTTAAGCCTGTCTTCTGGAGTGTTGGCTATTCCTGCCAGCTTGGTGTCATCCACAAATTTGATGAGTTCCCCATCTATCCCCTTGTCCAAATCATTGATGAAGATGTTGAAGAGCACTGGGCCTAGAACAGAGCCCTGGGGCACCCCACTACACACTTCCCTCCATGTAGATGTGGTTCCATTGAGGACCACTCGCTGAGTACGGCCAGTCAGCCAGCTACGAATCCATCTAGTGATGATGCTGTCTAACCCACATTTTTCTATCTTATCGAGTAGTAGGTTGTGATCTACTTTTTCAAATGTCTTACTTCTTTACCCCATTCAAGCTTTGCTGCCTCTTATACTTTCTGATATGAGGTTGATTTTTTACTTCTTTTTCTCCTCCCGTTATATTTGTGAACTTTTTTTTGGGGGGGGGGTGTAGTAACCTGGGAGAAATACTGCAGTGACTAGAATAATAAGTGAACAACCTGAAGTGAGGGAAACTGTTCGGCAATCTTAACTTTGGTCGGTTAAGGCTAAGTTCTCAACTTTTGGAAGAAGATGACACACACACACACACCCCAGCAGAGATATCACTGTTGGGCCAAAGGAGTTGTGCAGTGATGCTCTTCTTTGGGAGCTGGCCATGTGCTATCCCCTTTAATGCTCTCAAAACCTCCTCTGCATATCATCAGCGCTGCACTGTCAGTGAGATTCAAGGCTGCAGAGAAATCCAGCCGAATCAGCAATCTGCTTCACACTTCTCTGTCCAAGAACAATCCACATCTCAAAGGAAGGCAGAATATTGGCAAAAAAAGGGGAAGGGAGCCACCACCTTCCCCGATGACCTTCTTCCAGGGAAGGAGGACAAGCCTCTGCATTTCGTGAGGTAATTGGGACAAGATTTTCTTTTTAAGAAAAATAAAAAAGGGGAGGAACGTTGGCCAGGAAGAAAGCTAGAGGAGAGGAGAAGTCATTTGATGAAATGACTTGCCTTCCAGAGTTGTGAGCACTCCATCGCTGGAGGTTTTCAAGAAAAGATTTTACAAATATTTGTCCAGGATGGTATAAAGATTCCTGCCTTGGACAGGGGGTTGAACTGGAAGACCTTCAAGGTCCCTCCAAGGTCCTTTCCATCCCTATGATTTTAGGATGCTTGGAAGAAAAAGTCCAGATGTGGACTGGGATGTAGAACAAGACGTTGGTCGTGTTAGCAAATAGCATTTAGACTTATATACTGCTTCATAGTGCTTTACAATACTCTCTGAGTGGTTTAAAGAGTCAGCCTATTGCCCCCAACAATCTAGGTCCTCATTTTACTGACCTTAGAAGGATGGAAAGCTAAGTCAACCCTTGAGCCAGTCAGGATCGAACTCCTGGCAGTAGGCAGAGTTAGCCTGCAATACTGCATTGCACCACCATGGCTCATGTTACTCCAAATTAGGATGTTTCAGAGTTTCCTGAGGAAGGGGAAAAGAAGGAAGTGAAAGAATCAGAAGGAATGACACCTTCTCCACCCATCTCAGATTCCTAAGACCACCAACTCTTACACACGCTCTCTTTTCCCTTCACTTTGTGGCAACAGGGACAGCTGCAAAGGTTCACATGGAGAAAAATGGAGAAAGATATTCCCCTACATTCTTTCCATCACCAGGTCACACATGTTGAACAAGCTGATAAGGTTCAGAGATTAGGTAGCTCTTAGGGAGATTGCCATTCCTATGAACCACCATGCTTCCAAGGTGCTTTTTCAAGAGGCAACTGGACTTTCCTGTTTTTCTTCGAAGATGTTTCACTTCTCATCCAAGAAACTTTTTTAACTCTGACTGGATGGTGGGGAAGCTGAAGAAGCTTCTTGGATGAGAAGTGAAACATCTTCAAAGAAAAATAAGAAAGTCCAGTTGCCTCGTGAAAAAGCACCTTTGGGGCAACCATGGATCTCGATGACTGAGAATCTCCACAGACACCATGCTTCAATTAGTTAATTTTGGGACTGGGATTTGAGTTTATTTAAAGGGGTGTCTTTTCCCAGTTTTATCTACCTGACCCACCAGAGCAGGGAGGCAGGGTAGAGCCCCCTGTTTCGAAGAGGTCCATCTAGTGGGACCAAGAAGAAGGGCCGTCTTTGTGGTGGCTCTCTTTCTGTGGAACAGCATCCCTGCAGAGACAAGATTGTGTCCCACTTTGACACTCTTTCACAAGGCCCTGAAGGCATGATTCTGACAATGGGTCTGGGAACCCCAGAGTCAAATGGAGGCCTCAAGCGGTTGGTCTGATTGTTGTCATCAGGGGAATGAGGGATTATTGAGTTTTGTACTGGGGTTTAATCTTTGTAGGCCACCCGGAATCATCATGGGTGAGTTGGGTGGCCATATAAATTTTCTAAATACATACATACATACATACATACATACATGTTGTTTGTCCATCGATTTCGATGAAGACCTTGACATCTTATGAAAGTCAACTTTCATAATACATACATACATACATACATACATACATACATACATACATACATACATACATACATACATACGTTGAGCCAGAGTGTGGAATGATTTACCAACATCACAAAACACTTGTAAATACATAATAATCAACAGGGGTTGTAGTCTCCGGAAAGTATGTACCACAACATGGCTGACTGAATTTCAACAGACTTTTCTGAGGCAATTTCTTTTCATTGGGAGGCCTCCTACATTCTTAAGGGTCTCCTCCAGGGGCTCTTATTCTGTTATTTTAAACCTATGATATTTGGAATTCTACCTTGAATTTCTCCTTGTGTTTGGACTCCAGAAATAATCTCATTCCTCAAATGGAATTGATGCATTAGGAACCTTCCACAACTGTGTATGAGCCATATGTTCGACAAACTTTGGATTTCTTTCCAGGCACCATTTCCCACTCATTAGCTAATCACAAACACATACCCAACCTACCAGGACCATAGGTGTTCTTGTTAAAATTTGATTGATAAACATGCTTCTACTCTTACACTGTTTTTGATGTACTACAACCAAGATAAGATCAAAACAACAGAAAGAGAAGCAAGTTCTAAAAACTACCAAAAGCTGAACCTTGACGTTCTAGTGGTCTCCCATCCATTTATTGACTAGCCTGATCCTGCTTAGCTTCCAAACTCAACCGGGTGCTGCCACCTACTGAAATTTTATTGCACTCAGCCAACACTGTGTTGAAAGAAAAATCTTCATCAGGGTCCAGTCCAAGCCAGAAACAAACAAAATGGAGACTGCTTTAGAAAGAAGGTTTGAGTCTATTGAAGAGCAGAACCACAAGACATGTGGCTCTGGAGGAGCTGACCACATGTATCTGGGAGTGGTGGGTTTTTATATCTTCTTGGGCTTTGTGTTTGGAGTTTTCCTGTTCCTGTGGCATGAACTTCAACCTGAGCTTTTGAGTGTGTCATTTTTGGTATTCTGATGGTGGTGGGTTATGTCCTGAAAGTCATATCCTGCCTCCCTGGAGCTGTGGCTGATGGCTATGTCCTGTGTTGGATTTTTGGGGTGAGGGGTTGTTGGTTCTAAGGAACTTTGTCTTTCCAATCCCATCAGCTCCAAGCTTCCTGGCTACAGTCTTTCTGAAAGGATTATCAAATCTGCATTTCTAAAAGCTGGCCTGCTTGGTTTCTGCTTGGGGGAGGGAGACGTGGGGCTGTCTTTGCCTAAGATTTTTCATTATTACTTTGGGGAAATATAATATTCTGTCCTTTTTAATATCCCCCCAAAATATTTCCTTCTGTAGGAGGGTGGGTGGGTGCTGACGTCCAACAACTGAAATCAAGAAATATATTATGAACTTGGTGAGTCTCTGCAATGGTTGGTGTCCAACTCTCCACCGTATTGTGGAATGGAGAAACACTTTCTGCAGAGGCTGTGCCTCTACACAAAGTGATTGAACACAGCACTCATCTATTGCGATAGGTTCTCACAAAATGTTGGACCATAAGCTGACCAAACAGACTGGGTTTGCGCAAGATATTAAGCGGCTAAACAAGGCAGCTAAAGTTAACCTTGAGAAGCATTTTATGCTCATTTTTAACCTAATGATTAACATTGATAATTATGCCTGCTACAAAATGGTTCGTACACAGAACATGGGAATGGAAGGAGTCACAGAGACCACCTCATCAACACCCCTCTTTAGTGCAGAAATCCAGATAAAAGCAATCCAGACAGAGGGCTGTTCTGTGTGGACACATCCTTTGTGCATCCTGAAACTGGAATATTGAATTCAGTTTCGGTCACCATGATACAAAAAAGGTGTTGAGATTCTAGAAAACATGCAGAGAAAGGCAACGATGAGGTGACTGGAGGCTAAATCATATGATGAACACTTGAAGGACTTAGATGTGTCTAGTCCAGGGGTAGGCAACCTTGGCTCTTTTATGACTCGTGGACTTCAACTCCCAGAATTCCTGAGCCAGCATGGCTCAGCTTGGAAACCTCTCCCTTTCCCCTCAGCATGGCTGGCTCAGGAATTCTGGGAGTTGAAGTCC
>NW_015391127.1:23002-25309 GCF_001527695.2 Protobothrops mucrosquamatus
GATGAGGTGACTGGAGGCTAAATCATATGATGAACACTTGAAGGACTTAGATGTGTCTAGTCCAGGGGTAGGCAACCTTGGCTCTTTTATGACTCGTGGACTTCAACTCCCAGAATTCCTGAGCCAGCATGGCTCAGCTTGGAAACCTCTCCCTTTCCCCTCAGCATGGCTGGCTCAGGAATTCTGGGAGTTGAAGTCCACGAGTCATAAAAGAGCCAAGGTTGCCCACCCCTGGTCTAGTCTAACAAAGAGAAGAACAGGGGTCACATGATAGCAGTCGTCCATTATTTGTGGGGCTGTCACACAGAAGAGGGAGTTGACCTATTCTCCAAAGCACCAGACTGCAGGATAAGAAGTAATGGATAGAAGCTTATCAAAAAGAGACCCAATCTAGAACTCCTATCAGTGAAAACAATCAATGGAATGGCTTGCCTCCAGAAGTTGTGGGTGCTCCATCATTGGAGGCTTTCAAGAAGAGAGTGGACAGCAGGGTCTCCTGCTTGAGCAGGGGTTTGGACTAAAAGACCTCCAAGGTCCCCTCCAACTCTGTTATTCTGTATTCTGTATTACTTTAGTTTCAAAGGCCATGTTAAAACATCCATTGATAAGGAGCCCACCATTTCTCCATCATTGGTTCCATGGGGGAACTAAGTTTCCTATAATGCTTCTCTTCTCTTCTCTTCTCTTCTCTTCTCTTCTCTTCTCTTCTCTTCTCTTCTCTTCTCTTCTCTTCTCTTCCCTTCCCTTCCCTTCCCTTCCCTTCTCTCTTCTCCCCTTCCCTTCCCTTCCCTTTCCTTCTCTCTCCTCTCCTCTCTTCTCTTCTCTTCTCCCCTTCCCTTCTCCTCTCCTCTTCTCTTTTCTCTTCTCTTCTCCTTCTCCCCTTCCCTTCCCTTTCCTTCTCTCTCCTCTCCTCTCTTCTCTTCTCTTCTCTTCTCCCCTTCCCTTCTCCTCTCCTCTTCTCTTCCCTTCCCTTCCCTTCCCTTCTCTCTTCTCTTCTCTTCCCTTCCCTTCTCTCCTCTCTTCTTCCCTTCTTCTCTTCTCTTCCCTTCTCCTCTCCTCTTTTCAGTTGACATGAGCCTTACATTTCACATGGAATGCTACTCTAATGGACCCAGAAAATTGCCTAGGACCCAGGAATCATTTGTTTGTACTCCTCTTCCACAGTTGAATAAATCAGGGAGAGAAGCTGAATTTGGGGATAAAATCTCTCTTTGCACAACTTATTTGAGGATGAGATGAAAGATTTATCTGGTGTATCTTTACTGTTTGTTCATCAGAACACAGTGAACACAAGAAGTGTTTAAAGACTAGGAATAAGTAAAAATTCCATTCCAGAAAACCACATTTTTACTTTTTTAAAAATCATTCTAGACCAATTTCCTAGAATTTAGAGGACAGGGTGGATGGTTTAATAAGTGATGTCCCTGTTGTCGCTGCCCTCTCATTTTTCACAAATGAGAAAAACAATCCTCTTGCTGAAAATGAGTGTTTTGCCACCCATTTTCAACACCATGGTTTTTGGGAGGCTTTGGGGTTTTCAGAAATGGGGTTAGGAAGCTATGCAGTGCCTGTATCATTGCCTTGGACTACCCAGACTTAATAAACTCTTATCAATGATTATATCAGGATGCTATAGCTTCATGTACCACAAAACAGAATAACAGAGTTGGAAGGGACCTTGGAGGTCTTCTAGTCCAACCCCTTGCTCAAGCAGGAAACCCTATACCATTTCAGACAAATGGCTATCCAATCTCTTCTTTAAAATCTCCAGTGATGGAGCACCCACAACTTCTGGAGGCAAGCCGTTCCACTGGCCAGTTGTTTTCACTGTCAGGAAATTTCTCCTTAGTTCTAGGTTGGTCCTCTCCTGGATTAGTTTCCATCCATTGCTTCTTGTTCTGCCGTCAGGTGTTTTGGAGAATAGGTTTATCCCCTCTTTCTTGGGGCAGCCCCTCAAATATTGGAACACTGCTATCCTGTCACCCCTAGCCCTTCTTTTCATTAAACTAGACACACCCAATTACTGCAACTGTTCTTCGTATACTTACACATCACATCTAGGTTCTGTCAGAGTGGCTGTTACCTATTTCTAAAATATAGGAGAATGTTTCTTTGCACCTAAGTAGTAGAACAGGATGTTAGAACACCCCTGTTCCTGTATGGTGGCTACTACTCAGTGATCCAGCCCAGGACTTTGAAACTTCCCTTGTAGTTAAGCTGATGCAGTTTCAGAAGTTTGGGGGGTTAATACATGTAAAGGTTTCAAGGGGATTCTTGACACCCAGCGGCTCTGATCTCATTTATTTC
>NW_015391127.1:25815-29686 GCF_001527695.2 Protobothrops mucrosquamatus
GGAGGGGAGAGGAGGGGGGTGAAGGAGAGGAGGAGGAGGAAGGGGTTGGAGGAGGCAGAGGAGGAGGAAGGGAGCAGGTTGAAGGAGAGGAGGAGGAGGAGGAGGAATAATGCAGAAAAAATGGCTAATCTTTTTTTCAGAAAACTGGACCCACTCTGCAGTTCCCACATGTCCTTCACTTTATGAAAACTTAGCACTGCATTGCAGTAGTTCAAGAATTCTACTGCATTCAACCTCAGTGGATGGATTGCAGCTGCACCTACAAGGTAGAATTATAAAGCCTGAAAACTGGGAAATAATAGACAATTACAAAGAATATTGTTTCCTAACTACCTCTATAATGAACCCAAGACTCTACAACTGCCTCTCTTGTTTAGGTAGAGTCCACTGCCAAATACAACCTTCCAACGCATCCATACCTCTGTCCTCACCAAGGCCAGTCAGGCGGAACCTCGTGAATCGGAAAAAATTCATGTTTGCTACAGAAAGCCTGTCTTAATGTAAATGCAGGGGAGGTATTTTAGGGAAAATATCACTAGTGGGGGGAAAGACCAATGTCCCATCCTGCTTTCCTGTTGTCCTCCCTGTTGTCAGGGAGATATGTGGACTTCAACTCCCAGAATTCCCCAGCCAGCCATCTAGGCTGGGGGATTCTGGGAGTTGAAGTCCATGCATGTCAGAACTGCCATCTTATGCCTGAGCTTCGCATTTGCTAGCTGTCAGTCTGTCATGGACCATGGGGGGGAGGGAGATGGATGGGAGGTGGAAGCTGATTGCTCATTCTACCTTCCAGAAATACCAAGTCAAGGTCATGGAATGGAATGTAACTGCTGACAACTCACTAACCACCCTGCCATTGAAGAGACAGTTCCCAAAACAATCCATTCAGATTTAATTGGACAATATGGGACCAGCAAAGGGGAGGAACTGGAGAGGAACTGGACAGGGAAAGTTAACCAGGGAAATCTGGTGTGCGAACTTCAGTTCTGTCTTTGCTATAGTGCAGTGGTGGCGAACCTTTTAGAGACCGAGTGCCCAAACTGCAACCCAAAACCCACTTAGGCATCACTGGGTGCCCGGTGGGTGTGGCCACTGAGTGGGTGTGGCCACTGAGCTCTCAGCTCTTGCTCACTCGCTCGCTCGTTTGCTATCCGCTCTGACTCGTGCTTGCTCTCTCGCTGCTTTCACCGAAAGTTGCTCCTTTTATAGTCTCTCGCCTATTCCCAGACTGTGCATGCACGGAGAGCTGCGCAAGCATGGAGAGGAGGAGGGAACAGCTCGGCCCAGCAATGGCTTGCGTGCCACCAGAGATGGCTCCGCGTGCCACCTGTGGCACGCGTGCCATAGGTTCGCCACCATGGCTATAGTGTAAACCAATTGGCCTTTTAGTGAAGTATACCTTTCGCGACAACTGGAATCGAGGATCTTTCTTGCTTAAGGGACCAAGTCGAGGCAGGTCTGACAACGCAGCTTAAAGTTGCCAAGATTGGGACCCCCTGATTTAGATGATGCTCATTGGTCATTCTGTCCTGCAGCTGGAATCCTTTCTACCTGGATAGATTTGCAGGGAAGAATCACCAGAGAGAGGTTAATCTCCTACCCAACCCCATCTGCATTACTACAGACCTCAAGCCCTCCTGCCTCTCTTTATCATTTCTAAGTCTGTCCTACAAATACTAGAATTTGTATTTATAGTCAAGTGGAAAGACACTCTCTGATGCCAAAAGTGGGAAGATTGTCCTTCAGGCCATATTGGATCAAAAAGTAAATACAATCATTTTCCTCTGGTCAACTTCTTGATCCGAACTCATTGATAGCCTCACATTCCAAGGAACAAGGACATGCATTCAATTTCGCATCTACTACGATTGTTGGCCGAGCTGGGACAAAAATAGCCAGAGAAATGACTGAAGCCTAGGAAACGGACCTCTTGACAATCAATAGGAGTGCTGATTTACCACCTATCAGTCACTTAGAGCTGAAGGCGCAGTGGTCCAAGGAAACAATAATTAATGACTTAATAGCCAGCCATCAACACCCTAATTAACAACTAAAAGCTACACACAACAACAACAATCATATAAATACAACACTTAGAACAGCCCAGTGCACATATTCTGGAGAACATACAACAAAAGCCAAGTGATGCCCAATGATACAGTTTAGGGGTATCAGGTCCAGGGCCCAGAGAGAAAGAGTTGCTGGGCTCTCCATCTCCTTCTCCTTTGTCTCCATCTCCCTTTCTTCTCCTTCTCCATCTCTTCTTCCTTTTATTCTCCTTCTCTTCCTCCCTCTCTGTCCCCATCACCCTTTCTTGTCCCCCTCTCCTTCTCTTTCTTTTCCTTCTCCTTCACTATCCCCATCTCCCTTGCTACTTCTCCTTTTCCTTCTCCTGGTCCTCCTCCTCCTCCTCCTCCTCCTCCTCCTCCTCCTTCTTCCTCTCTTTCTCCTTTTCCCCCCCTCTCTCCTTCCCCCCATCTCCTTCTCCCTTCTTCTTTTTCTTGTACTTCTTCTTCACTTGGCCCATCTCCCCTCCTCCTCTTCCTCCTTCCCATTCCCCTTCTCCTTCTTCGTCTCCTTCTCCCTCTCTGTACCCATCTCCCTTTTTTCTCCTTCCCCTCTCCTTCTCCTTCTTCTTTTCCTTCTCCTTCACTATCCCCTTCTCCTTCTGGTCCTCCTCCTCCTCTTTCTCCTTCTTCCTCTCCTTCTCCATTTTTCCCTCTCTGTACCCATCTCCTTCTCCTTCTCCTTTTTCTTGTCCTTCTCCTTCACTTGCCCCATCTCCCCTCCTCCTCCCCTTCTCCTTCTCTTTCTTCCTCTCTTTCTTCTTCTCTTTCTCCCTCTCTGTCCCCATCTCCATTTCTTCTCCTTCTCCCTCTCCTACTCCTTCTTCTTCTCCTCCTTTTTCTTTTCTGTCTCCCTATCTGTTCCCTTCTTCCTTTCTTCTCCTCCTCCCTCTGCAGATGATGGAGAATAATTGTTGCACACTTTTCCCCTTGCCAAGCAGTAAATGGAGAGTTAAAAGAGAGAATGAAGCTTTGCAGCTAGGGGAGAGCATAGGGTCTAGTCATTTTTAATCTGACATGTGGAGAAGTCAACTGTGTTGACAGTTCACCTTCTTTGTGACTTGTACTTCTTAACCCAAAAGTTCATTTCCAGCAAGCAACACAAGCTTTGCTGCCCAATTCAGTTTCATATTCGAGATTTATCCAAAGAAAATGCATATTAGCTCCTATTGGCTAACAGCAATATTTCCGTCAGTATTTAACTGGGACAAAACATCTCAAAAAATAATTTTCTGGAGACATTTAAGATTCCTAATTTTTAGAGACTCGCCAGTTCATTAATGACTCCCTCTGCTCCCCATTAAAATATCCTGCAAAATTGTTTCCCATTTGGGTAGTCTACCGATATGGTAGGGGGGAGGGGAGGAGAATCTGGGGACAGTTTTCTAGGATCGTTTTCTCCAATTTCTTGAAGGACACTTTCATAATCTGCTCCTCTGAACTTTTAAGGAAAATAGGCTTCCTGCCACAGTTGAGGAGAATGGCTGAGAATCAATATGGTTGACAAATCTGTTGACCACAATCCAAAGGAGTTTGTTCATTCATCTTCCTACATAAAATCAAAAGATGGAACAAAATTGGGCTCTCCTACTTGTGCTAATGTATTCTCCCATAAGGATCTGTTGAGTAAGAAGATGCTATTTTTGCTAAATTGGTCTCGGACTTGAAGCTTATTTTAATGCAAATGGATTCAGCGACACGATTAAAATTGTATCCTAGCTTTCTCTTATGGACAGGTAGCGTAGAGAACAGATGACCTATATAGAACGGTAGGTAAATATTTCCCTTGAAATGTTCTGTCCAGG
>NW_015391127.1:31536-35707 GCF_001527695.2 Protobothrops mucrosquamatus
TTCTCCTGCAGCAACGAGGGCAGCAGCGGCGGCTCCCTGAAAGTGCCCGAGGAAGGTGCCACCGATGGGGCCAAGGTGGGGCTGGGCGGCGGAGAGCCCTGAGGCAGCCAGGCGAGCTTCATGCCTGACTGCCGTCCGGCCCGGGCTGGGGAGACATGTGGCCGGTTCGGCTTCCCGGGGAGCGATGCTCCCGCTGGCCACCGCACCAGCCATGACTGCCGCCCAGCACGGGGAGACATGTGGCTGGTTCGGCTGCCCAGGGAGCGGCCCAGGAAGCGATGCCCCAGCCGAGACTGGAACAAGTAAGCCGGGGGGGCGCACCACCTGCCCCGTAGCCACTTCGCGGCAGTGCTCCCCTTCGCGCTTGGCTGCGGCGGCCCGGGGTATTTCGTCCCGGCCTCGACACGCAGCGCCGCAGGGAACGGAAGGGAAGGGGGGAGGGCCGTACCTGGAGCATCACAGGCCGGGGCGACGCCGGGAACGAGCTGGGTGGCCGCGGTGGTGGCGGGAATGAGCCGGGCGGCTGCGGCGGTGGCAGGAACACGCAGCCCTCCCCCCTTCCCTTCCGTTCCCTGCGGTGCTGCGGTGGTGGCAAGAACACGCTGGGCGGCTGCGGCGGCGGCGGCAATGAGCTGGGCGGCAGCGGTGGCGGGAACGAGCCGGGCGGGGATCTTGGGGCTTCCCCGCATGGCTCCCCAGCCACGTGCGCCTGGGATGGGGCCAGCCTGGGAAAGGAACTTCCTGTCCGCCCTTCTCCCAGGGGGCGGGGCACCCGGGCGCAGGGCCAATGAGGAGCCCTGCGAGGGGGCAAGTCCCATGAGAGAGAGAGAGAGAGAGAGACAGAAGTGCAAGTGCAAGTGCCTCTGTCTCTGTCTCTCTCTCTCATGGGACTTGCCGGAGGGCCGTGGGAGGGCCGCATTTAATAGAGCAGGGAGGGCTGTTCAAGGGCCGGATTAAACCGGGCCGCGGGCCGCAAATGGCCCGCGGGCCGGACTTTGGACATGCCTGTTATAAACCAAGAAAATTCAGATTTATTACCACTCAGCGCTGGTAGTTATCAGACAATTTCCCCAATGAATATTTTTTTTATTATGCAAACTAAAATATATTAAAATAAAAATAAAGTTAAAACAAAACCCGATAAAAAATATCACAATTGGCGGTGGGTGAATAAGTGAATAATAAAAGTCTGCCTAATTTTACAGCAGTATGACAAAATTCAGCTCTGTTGAAGGAGACCGCATCACACCAATCTATTAAAAACTATACATTTAAAAAAAAATCAGATTTTTTTTTTAAGGGATTGCAGGTCTCTGCTCTTCTGTTGAGGTCTGGGCTCTCCCTTTGCACTTGAATAGGAACAACCGTTCATGAAGAACAATTCACAATTCAAGAATTGGCCTCTGGTCCTCACTCTGGAAATTCTAAAACAATCCTGAATAAAGTGTTCCAATATCTCAGAGGTTGTCACAAAGAAGAGAGAGTCAAGCTATTCTCCAAAGCACCTGAAGGCGGGACAAGAAGCAATGGACGGAAACTAATCAAGGAGAGAAGCAACCTAGAACTGAGGAGAAACTTCCTGTCAGAACAATTAACCAGTGGAACAACCTGCCTCCAGAAGTGGTGAATGCTCCAACACTGGAAGTTTTTAAGTTTTTAAGAAGAGACTGGACAGCCATTTGTCTGAAATGGTATAGGGCAGGGGTAGGCAACCTTGGCTCTTTTATGACTCGTGGACTTCAACTCCCAGAATTCCTGAGCCAGCCATGCTGAGGGGAAAGGGAGAGGTTTCCATGCTGAGCCATGTTGGCTCAGGAATTCTGGGAGTTGAAGTCCACGAGTCATAAAAGAGTCAAGGTTGACTACCCCTGGTATAGGGTTTCCTGCCTGAGCAGGGAGTTGGACTAGATGACCTCCAAGGTCCCTTCCAACTTTATTATTATTATTATTATTATTAAATAGCTGCTTTATGAAGATTTGTTCCCTAATTGCTTCTTCTTTCAAATATTATTATTGCTCTCTCTTGGAAAACCGGCAGAGCTCTGAAGCAGAAGTCCTTAATTTTAAGTTCATGACTGTCACTAAGGGACGAAGCATTCTTAAGTTTTGCATATATGTACAGCCAGTCTTCGATTTAGGACCACAATTGAGCCCAAAATTTATGTCGCGAAGGGAGACGTGTGTTAAGTGAGTTTTGCCCCATTTTACAACCTTTCTTGCCAAGGTTGTTAAGTGAATCGCTGTGGTTGTTAAGTGAGAAACACAGTTAAGTGAATCAGGATTCCCCATTGGCTTTGCTTTGTCAGAAGGTCGCAAAAGGGGATCACGTGACCCCAGGACATTACAACCGTCGTAAGTACATGCCAGTTGCCAAGCATCCAAATTTTGATCACACGACCATGGGGATGCTGCCACAGTCGTAAGTGTGAAAAACAATCGTAACTTTTTCAGTGCCATTGTACCTTTGAATGGTCACTAAAGAAATGGTTGTAAATCGAGGACTGCCTGTATTGCCTAAGACTTTTGACAATTGCCAAAAGCTCTGCCTCTCAAGAGGAAGTTTATTTTCACATTTTCAGGGAGGAAGCACAGAAAATGAATGGCTTTAGTAACAATAGCAATAGCTCCTAGACTTATATACCGCTTCACAGCGCTTTACAGCCCTCTCTAAGTGGTTTACAGAGTCAGCCTATTGCCCCCAACAATCTGGGTCCTCATTTTACCAACCTTGGAAGGATGGAAGGCTGAGTCAACCTTCAGCCGGTCAGGATCGAACTGCTGGCAGTGGGCAGAGTCAGCGTGCAATACTGCATTCTACCCACTGCGCCACCATGGCAATAGAATAGAACAGAATAGCAATAGCAATAGCTCTTAGGCTTATATACCGCTTCATAGTGTTTTACAGTCCTCTCTAACTAGGGAACAGCATCAGTGCTAGAAGGGAATGGAAAGGCGAAGGAGAAGGAGAAGGAGAAGGAGAAGGAGAAGGAGAAGGAGAAGGAGAAGGAGAAAGAGAAAGAAAAGAGGAAGGAAGGAAGGAAGGAAGGAAGGAAGGAAGGAAGGAAGGAAGGAAGGAAGGAAGGAAGGAAGGAAGGAAGGAAGGAGAGAGAAGGAGAAGAACTGTGGGGTCCTGGGTGCTCTCTGAGCTTGGTGGTTTTCTTGCAAACATTTCATGACCCAACTAGGGAACAGCATCAGTGCTAGAAGGGAGTGGAAAGGAGAAGGAGAAGGAGAAGGAGAAGGAGAAGAGGAAGGATGGAAGGAGAAGAACTGTGGGGTCCTGGGTGCTCTCTGAGGTGGGTGGTTTTCTTGCAGACGTTTCATGACCCAACTAGGGAACCACATCAGTGGTAGAAGGGAGTGGAAAGGAGAAGGAGAAGGAGAAGGAGGAGAAGGAGAAGGAGAAGGAGAAGGAAGGAAGGAAGGAAGGAAGGAAGGAAGGAAGGAAGGAAGGAAGGAAGGAAGGAAGGAAGGAAGGAAGGAAGGAAGGAAGGAAGGAAGGAAGGAAGGAAGGAAGGAGAAGAACTGTGGAGTCCTGGATGCTCTCTGAGCTGGGTGGTTTTCTTGCGGATGTTTCATGACCCAACTAGGGAATAGCATCAGTGCTAGAAGGGAGTGGAAAGGAGAAGGAGAAGAGTGTCTTGCCCCCAGCAACCTGGGTCCTCATTTTACTGACCTATGAAGGATGGAAGGCTGAGTCAATCTTCAGCCGGTCAGGATCGAACTCCTGGCTGTGGGCCGTGAGTTAGCCCACAATGCTGCATTCTAATCACTGCGCCACCACGACTGCATAGCTCAAAGCTAAGTGAATGGTAACTGGGAATCATAACCCTCGTTCATTTAGGAATCTTCCTTCATTCTGTTCTAGCTTTCATGCCAACTAAAGTGATAAATGGAATTCCCCGGAACTATTCAAACCGCATTATTTATAGGCAACAGCAAAGCATCCTCTCACTTTGAACAGGGCAGTTTACGGTTACTGGTTTCCTGTCAGCATTAAAAAAAAAAAGGCTATCTTGCCAGATGATGGAATTCTCTCCACCCACGTATAATGATAAGAAAGGAGACAATCCTAGCTGGACAAAATTGTGCACATACACACACAAATAGATCCCTGCAGAAGCAACTGTAGCAAGGGACAAATCAAAGCAGCCAAATCCTATTGCTGAGG
>NW_015391127.1:35802-46689 GCF_001527695.2 Protobothrops mucrosquamatus
ACGGTTACTGGTTTCCTGTCAGCATTAAAAAAAAAAAGGCTATCTTGCCAGATGATGGAATTCTCTCCACCCACGTATAATGATAAGAAAGGAGACAATCCTAGCTGGACAAAATTGTGCACATACACACACAAATAGATCCCTGCAGAAGCAACTGTAGCAAGGGACAAATCAAAGCAGCCAAATCCTATTGCTGAGGCCACAAGAAAAGTCAAGGACGTTAGTTGGATAGTCCAGGCATCTCAACAGTTAGGATGATACTAAACAACTATCTGCTCCAATATTTGCTAATTTAGCAAACTGCATAGGGAGGAGAGAAAAAAAGGTCCTTCATTGTTTTTTTTTCCAATCTGCCTTATTGCTTTGGATGAAAAAAAAACCAGCCTGCTTTAGACATTTGCAAGGAGAAGAAAACAGGGATGAAATTCTGAGAGGAGGAGGAGGAAGAGGAGGAGGAGGAGGAGGAGGAGGAGGAGGAGGAGGAAAAGGAGGAGGAGAAGCATGGTGCTCTTGTATTTATTCAGCTTCAAGGTGGTCAAAGGTATGGATGGGTGCAACTGTCCTGACCTTTATCGTATAAATAGTGCTGGATCAGCTTGCAGCCTCTTGAATCAAAAGTATGTATAGTCAAGGCCATGGTTTTCCCAGTTGCAATGTATGGCTGTGAAAGTTGAACCATAAGAAAGGCTGAGTGCCAAAAAATTGAGGCCTTTGAACTCTGGTGCTGGAGAAGACTCCTGCGAGTCCCCTGGACTGCAAGGCGATCAAACCGGTCAGTCCTAGAAGAGATCAACCCTGACTGCTCTTTAGAAGGCCAGATCCTGAAGTTGAAACTCAAGTACTTTGGCCACCTAATGAGAAGGAAGGACTCACTGGAGAAGAGCCTAATGCTGGGAAAGACTGAGGGCAATAGAAGAAGAAGGGGATGACAGAGAATGAGGTGGCTGGATGGAGTCACTGAAGCAGTCGGCGTGAGCTTCAATGGACTCCAGAAGATGGTAGAGGACAGAAAGGCCTGGAGCAATGTTGTCCATGGGGTCGCGATGGGTTGGACACGACTTCGCAAGTAACAACAACAAGTTGGGATAGGCCACCAAGATCATCTAGCTCAGGAGTCTTCAAACTTGGCAACTTTAAGACTTGTGTCCCAAAGGTACTTTTTTCAAAAGGGAACTGGGCTTTGTTTTTCTCTTGAAGATGTTTCACTTCTCATCCAAGAAGCTTCTTCAGTGGGACAGCCATGACCTGGATGACTGAGAATCTCCATAGATGTTTAAAACTTGTGGACTTCAGCTCCTAGAATTCCTCAGTGAACCATGCTGGCTCGGGAATTCTATGAGTTGAAATCTGCAAGTCTTAAAGTCGCCACGTTTGGAGAGCCCTTATCTAACTCATCCCTCTCTGATAGGCAGGAAAATCAGGCAGAAATGCAAGAACATGACTCTAGTAGAAGCCCTCCAGGATTAATGAATGCTGAAACAAATCAGGGATACAACATGTGGCTCTCTGAAGGTTCTTGTGATACAGTTCCCACCAGAACATCTCATGACCACAGGGCTATGCCCAAACCTGACCACTGGACTCTTGTCAAGCCCTACATGGCTGGCAAACAATCACTTAAATATGAAGAAAATCACCAAAATATGGACAATCACTTAAATATGAGCCAGCACTGTGCTGCAGCTGCCAAAAAAGCCAATGCAGTCCTAGGCTGCATTAACAGAGGGATACAATCAAGATTATGTGAAGTGTTGGTATCGCTTTATAATGCCTTGGTAAAACCACAGTTGGAATACTGCATCCAGTTTTGGTCGCCATGATATTAAATGATGTTGAGACTTCAGAGAAAAGCAACAAAGATGATTAGGGGAGTGGAAGCTAAAACATATGAAGAATGGTTGCAAGAATTGGGTAAATCTAGTCTAACAAAGAAGAGGACTAGGGGTGACATCTCAGGGGTTGCCACAAATAAGAAGGGGTCAAGCTATTCTCCAAAGCATCTGAAGGCAGGATAAGAAGCAATGGATGGAAACTAATCAAGGAGAGAAGCAACCTAGAACTAAGGAGAAATTTCCTAACCATTAGAACAATTAATCGGTGGAACAACCTGCCTCCAGAAGTCGTAGGTGTCGTAGATTAGGTGAAACCTGGCTCAAAAACAGTCAATGTGAGAGGGACCTTGGAGTCCTAGTGGACAATCACTTAAACATCAGCCAGAAGTGTGTGGCAGCAACCAAAAAAGCTAATACAATCCTGGATTGTATAAACAGAGGCATAGAATCAAAATCATGAGAAGCATTAGTACTGCTTTATAAAGCCTTTGTAAGGTCACACCTGGAATACTGCATCCAGTTTTGGTCACCACATTACAAAAAAGACGTTGAGTCTTTGGGAAAAGTGCAAAGAGCAACTAAGATGATTAAAGGCCTGGAGACAAAAACATACCTAAATATGAGCCAGCTGTGTGCTGCAGCTGCCAAAAAGGTCAATACAGTGTTGGGCTGCATTAACAGAGGGATAGAATCAAGATCATGTGAAGTATTCATACCACTTTACAATGCCTTGGTAAGGCCACACTTGGAATACTGCATCCAGTTTTGGTCACCACGATGTAAAAAAGATGCTGAGATTCTAGAAAGAGGACAGAGAAGAGCAACAAAGATGATTAGGGGACTGGAGGCTAAAGCATATAAGGAACGGCTGCTGGAATTGGGTATGTCTAGTTTAATGAAGAGAAGGACGAGGGGGGACATGATAGCAGTGTTCCAATATCTCAGGGGCTGCCCCAAAGAAGAGGGAGTCAAGCTATTCTCCAAAGCGCCTGAAGGCAGGACAAGAAGCAACAGATGGAAACTAATCAAGGAGAGAAGCAACCTAGAACTAAGGAGAAACTTCCTGACAGTTAGAACAATTAACCAGTGGAACAACCTGCCTCCAGAAGCAGTGAATGCTCCAACACTGGAAGTTTTTAAGAGACTGGACAGCCATTTGTCCGAAATGGTATAGGGTTTACTGACTGAGCAGGGGGTTGGACTAGATGACCTCCAAGGTCCCTTCCAACTTTACTACTATTATTATTATTATTATTATTATTATTATTATTATTATTATTATTATTATTATTATTATTATTATTATTATTATTATTATTATTATTATTATTATATGGTTGCAGGAACTGGATATGGCTAGTCTAGAGTAAAGGAGGACTAGGGAGGACATGATAGCACTCTTTGAGGAGCTGCCCCAGAGAAGAGGGGGTCAACCTATTTTCCAAAGCACCAGAAGGCACAACAAGAAACAACGGATAGAAACTAATCTAGGAGAGAAGCAATCTGGAATTAAGGGGAAACTTCCTAACAGTGAGAATAATTAACCGGTGGAACAGCTTGCCTTCAGAAGTTGTGGGTGTTTCATCGCTGGAGGTTTTTAAGATAAGACTGGACAGTCATTTGTCTGAAATGGTATAGGGCAGTGGTGGTGAACCTGTGGCACGCATGCCAGAGGCGGCACTCAGAGCCCTCTCTGTGGGCACGTGCGCTATGCCCTGGAGATGGCAACCATCCCTCTTCAAGCAGCCGCCCGCTAACTTGCCAAGGTCCCACGTGGCTGGATGCATCCCAGCACAGCTGGTTTCCCTCCCCCCCGGGTCCAGTCCCTCCTGGCCTCGCATGCTCTCCTTTTCCCGGGCACGACCCACTGCATCGCCTCCTCAGCTGCCGGTCAGCCATCGAGCTCAGAGGTAGCTTCTCTGAACTGCTGGCAGTGGGCTGCGGAGCCCTAGAGTGCGCCGGTTGAGGGGCCGGCAAGCTGTGGCTGCTGACAGACACTGTCACCCCCCATGCGCTCGCTGGCCTCTGTGTGCGGGGGCCGATGGTGTCAGGCAGCAGCTGCCCTGGCCCCTGCAACACCTTGCCCTGAGACAATGGCACCCCCGCCCTGCCTCGCCTCCCCTCACCCCATAGGACGAGCCTCCTGCCCACTGTCCCGCCCACCAGAGACCCCCTGGATCTCCCCCAACCCTGTCCAGCTCCCACAGGAGTCCCTGCCCATGAGGAACATCGAGGTGACCATGCCCACCTTGGTCACACCCACCCATTTTGCATGACCACCACAGCCACGCCCACCCAGTGGGCCACACCCACCCGGCACCCGGCGATAAATAAGTGGGTTTTGGGTTGCAGTTTGGGCACTTGGTCTCTAAAAGGTTCGCCATCAGTGGTATAGGGTCTCCTGCTTGAGCAAGGGGTTAGACTACAAGACCTCCAAGGTCCCTTCCAGCTCTGTTCTAATTGAGGGCTAGTTCTGAGTAGGTGGCCATTATTAAGCTGTTTATAGGACGGTTAACCTAGTTAATGAGTCAATCCAATCTCTGAGCTGGTTGATTTCAGACAAAATCAGCTACAAAAAAAAAGAAAAGAAATCAAAGCTATATTAAAGCTATGCGGTACCTGGAGGAGATTTCCATGCAGGATTACAGGAAGGAAGAAAAATGCTCCCCCTTCACAGCTGCTGAAATTTTAATAATTTTCAGGCATCTTTTACATTTCCAGATAGCCTTGCAGATAATATTTGCAGAGCAGACACACATTCCAGAGACTTTAGCTCCAGAGAGTACAAAAATATATTGATAATGGCATCAGATTTCCTAATTATAATATAAATAGTGTAATGAGCCATCAAAATATTTGAAATCCCTTCCCAAACCTGGGTACAGGTAGTTCTCGATTTACGACCACAACTGAGCCCAAAATTTCTGTCGTTAGGTGAAACATTTGTTAAGTGAACTTTGCCCCATTTTACAGTTGTTCTTTCTTGCCACAGTTGTTAAGTGAATCACTGCAGTTGTTAAGTTAGTGACATGGCTGTTAAATCAATCTGGTTTCCCCATCGATTTTGCTTGTCAGAAGGTCACAAAAAGGGGATCACGTGACCCTGGGACACCGCAACCGTCATAAATATGAACCAGTTGCCAAATGCCTGAATTTTGATCACGTGATCATGGGGATGGTGCAACGGTCACTTTTTTCTTTTTAAAAAAAATATTTTATTGAGTTTATATGAATAAGGAAAAAATAGGAACAATACAGGTATGGGAGGGGAAGGGGATGGGGGGAAGGGGATGGGGGGAAGGGGATGGGGGATTTAGGATGGAATAAGGATAGGTACAATAATCACATATTTTAACAAACAAGCTACCGTCCGGATCAAATAATGAGTAAATATCATACTCAACCATTTTTAAAATAAGATTAACTATAACCATATTACAAACAATTAATAAGCAAATAAATTCATCTATTTAAATAAACATGAATAATAAAATCTCAACAAATCATGACTATCAACATTAACGGTTAAAAATCACTAAATCACTAAAAATAGAATGGTCACTTTTTTCAATGTTGTTGTAACTTTGAATGGTCTCTAAATGAACTGTTGTAAGTTGAGGACTTCCTGTACTCTACAATTATGTAGACTCTAGATTCCCAGATTCCCAGCAATCCAGACAGAAAAAACTGCATCATATCAAAAAAAGACATTTAGGGAACAAAGGATTTAACGAATGGGAGATCTGCCTTCCAGATAGATTAGCTTCCCGTCACACCTCACAATATCTTTATTTTAACCTGATACCATAGTATTTGGCCTTTGACACCTGCCAAGTAATTCTGCAAATTAAGAAGCTCTCGTGGTCCCTTTAATTCTCCAGCAAAGGTGGACATGGATGAAATTATTAATATTAATTTAATGCCAAAGGCAACGTAAATTTTTCAGTGCACCCCGAAAAAGCTCATACATGCACACTCATGCTATTCCCTTGTGCGCTAAGCACAATGATGCAATGTGCTAAAAAGAAGCAAGTAATAGAAAGCCAACAGAACTAAAGTATGAGATAAGAAAAGGAGAGAAATATAATTAAATTAAATCTAGGTAGTTCTAGTCCCGTCTTAGGGCCTGAAAGCTGCCTGAATGACTTTGGGCCAATCACCAGGAGACTGTGAGTTCTAGTCCTGCCTTAGGCATGAAAGCCGGCTGGATGACTTGGGCCAATTACAGGAGATGGTGAGTTCTAGTCCTGCCGTAGAAATGAAAGCCGAGTGGGTGACTTTGGGCCAATCACCAGGAGACTGTGCGTTCTAGTCCTGCCTTAGGCTTGAAAGCCGGCTGGGTTACTTTGGGCCAATTACAGGAGACGGTGAGTTCTAGTCCTGCCTTAGAAATGAAAGCTGGGTGGGTGACTTTGAGCCAATCACCAGAAGATCATGAGTTCTAGTCCTACCTTAGCCATGAAAGTTGGTTGAGTGATTTTGGGCCAATCACCAAACGTCGTGAGTTCTAGTTCCACATTAGCCATGAAAGCTGATTGGGTGAGCCAATCACCAGAAGACCATTGTGTATCAGGTGTGGTGTAGTTGAGAAATAATACATCTTCAAAAAAGAACTCAAAAGAGACATTCTAACATTTGATTGGATAACCATGTTTGGATTCCTGGAATGAACCAAGATTAGAGACTTTGGGCAAAGAGTTCTTGTAAAAACAACTCTGAACTTCTATTTACAATGGCCGGCCCTTTGCTTATCTTTTACTACAACCTTATTTGTCAGCTCCCATTTGTGTTTGAGATACAACAATGAGGTTAATAACGTACTTGATTTTATCAATCATTTAAATCCTTAATATGAATACTGAATAGCTAGTTCAACAAACATTACAAAACTGATGTGGCCCTCAACTTAACAAAAATTGGACAGTCCTGACCTTCAAGATTCTATCAAGCTTTCTAAAACAAGCATTGCTTGCTTGCTTGCTTGCTTTTAAAAATTATTTTGATTTTGATCTGATCCTCACTTTTTTGACTTTCTTAAAATGTTCATAAAGAATCTAAAATAACATCAGCAAAACTAGCCTCTCCTGAAAATGGAGATGGGGGTGGGGAATATCGTCTCCTTCAATGGCCTTGACATCTAGAACAGTGGTTCTCAACCTTTTTAATGCCGCGACCCCAACCGGTCGTAAGTCGAGAACTAAACCGGTCGTAAGTCGAGGACTAAACCGGTCGTAAGTCGAGGACTAAACCGGTCGTAAGTCAAGAACTAAACCGGTCGTAAGTCGAGGACTACCCAACTGGTCATAAGTCGAGGACTTTCCCTGCCCAGAAGCGCCGTGCATGCGTGGTTCCGCCCCCTGCGCCAGCCGAGGCGTAGCTGGCAAGCGGCAGAGATGAAGCAGGCCGACCACCAGCTGGCCCAGCCCAAGGGAGGTAAGGCACCCGCCGGAAAAGGGGAAAAAAATGGCAGACAAAAAAAATGGTGGACAAAAAATGGCAGACAGCCTTGCTTGGCGACCCCCGTGAAATGGTCGATCAACCCCAAATGGGGTCCCGACCCACAGGTTGAGAACCACTGATCTAGAATATAAAATAACAAAGTTGGAAGGGACCTTGTAGGTCATCTAGTCCAACCCCCCGCCCAACAATGGTTGGAAACTGATCAAAGAGAGAAGCAACCTGGAATTAAGGAGAAACTTCCTGACAGTGAGGACAATCAACCAGTGGAACAGCTTTGCTTCCAGAAATCGTGGGTGCTCCATCACTGGAGATTTTCAAGAAGAGATTGCACAATCACCTGTCTGAGATGGTATAGGTTCTCCTGCTTGAGCAGGGGCTGGACTAGGAGACCTCCAAGGTCCCTTCCAATTCTATTCTATTCTATTTAAGCAAGAGACCGTATACCAGCGGTTCTCAACCTATGAGTCGCGACCCCATTTGGGGTCGATCGACCATTTCACGGGGGTCGCCAAGCAAGGCTGTCCGCCATTTTTCCCCCCTTTTCCGGCAGGTGCCTTACCTCCCTTGGGCTGGGCCAGCTGGTGGTCGGCCTGCTCCATCTCTGCCGCTTGCCAACTACGCCTCGGCCGGTGCAGGGGGCGGAACCACGCATGCGTGGTGCTCCCGGGCAGGGAAAGTCCTCGACTTATGGCCGATTGGGTAGTCCTCGACTTACGACCGGTTTAGTCCTCGACTTATGACCGGTTTAGTCCTTGACTTACGACCGGTTTAGTCCTCGACTTACGACCGGTTGGGGGTCGCGGCATTAAAAAGGTTGAGAACCACTGCCGTACACCATTTCTGACAGATGGCACTCCAGTCTCTTCTTGAAAGCTTCCAGTGATGAACCTCTGAAGCCAATCTGTTCTGTTCTGCTATTGGGAGCATTGTAGAAGCTGCAACAAAAAAACTCATGTCTCTCTATTCAATATTTGCATATATATTAATATTTTCATCCCTTCCAGTCATGCAAATATATACTTAACACCAACCAACCATATACTTTATTTTACCATGGTTTTAGGTTGAACTTGTGTTCATGTTGTTTTGGACGGTTAACTTCTATATCCCTGGAAGCTACAAGATTTTCTGCTGGCACCAACGGGCAAAGGCAAAACAATTTATACACCGCCCAGTCCCTATGGAGGGTGAGCGCTGTAATTGGAACGGCAAAGAAATGCTTTCGCTTTGCATTTTAATGCAGACCAATCTAATTTGCACTTTGCCAAGCAATCTGCAGAATGTAATGCAATTACATTTCAATATTTACATTTTTCTAAATTTTGCAGTTCGAGTTCCTCAATGGAAACCTCGGTGCAAAAATGCACAGATCGGATGAAAAGAATCGCGCTTACCGAAGGAAGTCTATTAAGAAAGATCTTCCTGCGATTGCCTTAAAAATAGAGATTGCAGAATCCAAGTACGTTTAATCTTACGAAAGGATGACAGGATATGGGAAATGAAAGGGAAGGAGGAAAAAATTGGAGGAATTCTCAATTTATTCTGTATTGTCCTAGGGCAGGGGTAGGCAACCTTGGCTCTTTTATGACTCGTGGACTTCAACTCCCAGAATTCCTGAGGCAGCCATGCTGAGGGGAAAGGGAGAGATTTCCATGCTGAGCCATGGTGGCTCAGGAATTCTGGGAGTTGAAGTCCACGAGTCATAAAAGAGCCAAGGTTGCCTACCCCTGTCCTAGGGTGAAAGGCTCAGAAATGTTAAGTCGCAAGTCCCAAAGGTGCTTTTTTCAGGAGGCAACTGGACTTCCTTGTTTTTCTTTGAAGACGTTTCGCTTCTCATCCAAGAAGCTTCTTCAGCTCTGACTGGATGGTGGGGAACGGAAGGATTTATACTCCTTGCAGACAGCTGGCCATTTGCATTCTTTTAGAGAGTCATTGATGCCACTTGGAGACTTATCTGTCTTGTCAGGATCCCCTGAGTAGTGCAAATGTGTGTGGACCCTTCTGGCTGCAGGGTTTTTTCTGCCCTGTTCCGGTAGTCTGCATTTTTTTCTGGAAATCTGTTCATACTCCCGCACCATTCGAAGGGTGTTCATCCCAAAGTGCATAGCTAAACATTGATGGAGATTCTCAGTCATCCAGGTCATGGTTGTCCCAAAGGTGCTTTTTCAGGACGTAACTGGACTTTCTTGTTTTTCCTTGAAGACGTTCGTTTTTCATCCAAGAAGCTGAAATAGAATAGAATAGAGCTGGAAGGGACCTTGGAGGTCTTCTAGTCCAGCCCTCTGCTCAAGCAGGAGAACCTACATCATCTCAGACAGGTGAATGTCCAGTCTCCTCTTAAAAATCTCCAGTGATGGAGCCCCCACGATTTCTGGGGGTAAGCTGTTCCACTGGTTGATTGTCCTCATTGTCAGGAAGTTTCTCCTTAGTTCCAGGTTGCTTCTCTCCTTGATCAGTTTCCAATCATTGTTTCTCGTCCTTCCCTCTGGTGTTTTAGTGAACAACTTGACCCCCACTTTTCCTTGTGGCAGCCCCTCAGATACTGGAATACTGCTATCATGTCTCCCCCATTTCTTCTTTTCTTTAGACTAGCCAGACCCAAGTCCTGCAGCCGTTCTTTGTATGTTTTAGTCTCCAGGCCTTTGATCATCTTAGTTGCTCTTCTCTGAATTTTTTTCCAAACTCTCAACATCTTTTTTGTGATATGGTGAGCAAAACCAGATGAAGGGGAATGGAAGGATTTATACTCCTTGCACCTTTGGAATAACCATGACCTGGATCACTGAGAATCTCCATAGAGGTTAAGTCACAAGAACGTATTCATGCAACTGAACATCAAGAAAAACTTCCTAATGGTAGAAACAGTTTGACAGTAGATCCAGTGGGGAACACAGTGGCTCGACTGGCTGGAGTGCTAGGCAGGAGGTTAGCAAGCCCATGTTCAAGACCTGAGAGTTGCCAAGGGGTGGGGTGAGTTCCCGTCCTTCTCTCCAGCTCCTGCCAGGAACTGGGTGTCCCCAGGTCAATAGTGATGTCACTGGCTAATCCTTTCAATTCAGCAGTGCCTCTGTGCTTCTGATATGAATGCAAGAATAAGAATGAGAATGAGAATAAGAATAAGAATAAGAATAAGAATAAGAATAAGAATAAGAATAAGAATAAGAATAAGAATAAGAATAAGAATAAGAATAAGAATAAGAATAGAGCTGGAAGGGACCTGGGAGGTCTTCTAGTCCAGCCCCCTACTCAAACAGGATCCCTACATCAAAGAGAAAAGCAACCATTCAAAGCTATAATGGCACTGAAAAAAAAGTGGCTTCTGACCATTTTTCACATTTACGACTGTTGCAGCATCCCTGGGGTCACGTGATCAAAATTTGGATGCTTGGCCACTGCTTCATACTTGTGACAGTGGCTGCTCTTTTTAAAAACCTCCAGTGATGAAGCACCCACAACGTCTGAAGGCAAGCTGTTCCACTAGTTAATTGTCCTCACTGTCAGGAAGTTTCTCCTTAATTCCAGGTTGCTTCTCTCCTTGATTAGTTTCCATCCATTGTTTCTCGTCTTGCCTTCTGGTGCTTTGGAAAATAAATGA
>NW_015391128.1:0-9834 GCF_001527695.2 Protobothrops mucrosquamatus
AAATATAATCAGATGGAGGGGAACTTCGGAACGAAGTTGGTGTGCCACGTGGTGCGCATGGAAATCTCAAACACACTTCTTAGCAATTAAATTTGCACAAACTTAATGACGTTTCATCCTGATTAAACAGCCACAGTTTATGCCTCTGTGATGGAAAGCCATTGTTCTGTCGAGTAATTAGACTCTTTTGTAGACAAGATTCCTTTTGTACTAAAAACAATTTATTCCTTAGTATACATAATTACACATCTGCAGATGTTGAGAAAGGACAGCTAATTGGTAAACCTGATTAGTTTTATTAGTGTGGGGAGATAGCATAAAGATCCGGGCCCAAGAAAGAGGCACCAGGTATTGTCTGCTTTTATCTAATAAATCAAGCTGGGTTGCAAAATGGACTCCAGTTTGCCAGCGGTGGAATTTTTCCATTTGCACGTCGGAATCAAAGGTGAGGGCCGTCTTTGTCTGCCCGTTTGTTTTTGCCAGCTGCCTCGGAATATCTTTGAAGTCTTAAACCATCAGCCGAACAGTCGCTTTGATATATTTACAAGGCAAAGTAATTTGATTGATATCTCCGGCTGGCTTTTGGAGGCGGTAATAATTTTTTTCCTAGTTAATATTTCGGCAGAATTGTTTACCATGAAGAAAGTGGCAGCAGCTGATTAAAAAAAAAAAGAGTTTGGTTTGGAGTTGGCAACTTTGGAATCTGGTGTCTTTGAATGGCCTCTGCCTGCCTTTCGTGATCTGGCAGGGAAAGGGTGTTTATAACAAAAAGCAGAGGTGGAAAAAGGCAAAACATTTCAAACTGCACCCAAATCTAAGAAGTCCTCGACTTAAGACCACAATTGAGCCCAAACTTTAGGTTGCTAATCGAGAAAGTGAGTTTTGCCCCATTTTACAACCTTGCCACCGTGGTTAAGTGAATCTGGCTTCCCCATTGGCTTTGCTTGTCAGAAGGGGATCATGTCACCCCAGGACACTGCAACCGTCCTGTTGAAAGAAGAATCTTCATCAGGGTCCAGTCCAAGCTGGGAATAAACTAAATGGAGACTGCTTTAGAAAAAAAAAAGGTTGTGGTTTATTAAAGAGCAGAGCCAGAGAGAAAGATGGCTCTGGGAAAGCTGACCATATGTAGCTGGGAGCGGTGGGTTTTTATACCTTCTTGGGCTTTTTGTGTTTGGAGTTGTTCCTGTGGCAGTGTTCAGCGTGCCCTTTTCGTATTCTGATGTTGGTGGGTTAATCCTATTATGTCCTAAAGGTCATATCCTGCTTCTCTGTGGCTGTGGTTAATGGGTTGCTTCCTGTGTTGGATGGGTGAGGGGTTGTTGATTCTAGGGATCTTTGCCTTTGTAATCCCATCAGCTCTAAGCTTCCTGGCTCCAGTCTTTCTGAAAGGATTATCACATCTGCATTTCTACAGATCTGACCTCTGCTTGGGGCCGAGAGACTTGGGGGAGGGGTTGTTTCTGCCTAAGATTTTCCATTATTCCTTTGGGGAAATATAATACTCTGTCTTTTTAATATTCCCCCAAATATTTCTTTCTCTGGGGTGGGAGCTGACTTCCCGCACTACCATCTAGCCAAGTCATTGTGGAATGGTGGGATTTTAAGACTTAGAAGAAGGAGAGCTGGTTTGGTGTATTTAAGGTACTTAGTCTAGAAACCAGGAGACTGGGAATTCTAGTTCCACTTTAGGCATGAAGCCAGGTGAGCGACCATGGGCCACTCTTTCTCCCTTAACTTAGGAAGAAGGAAATGGTTTGGGTGGGGGATGTTGATGTTAGGGGTCTTTGTCTTCCTAATCTCATCAGCTTCTAGCTTCCTGGCTCCAGCCTTTCGGAGCAGGATTATCAAATCTGCATTTCTATAGACCTGGCCTCTGTCTGGAGGAGAGGGGCTGGTCTCTGGGGGCTGGTTTCTGTCTTTTAAGATTTTCTTTCTCCATTACTGTATTCCTTCGGAAAATATAACATTCTGCTTTTTTAATATCCCCCAAAATATTTATTTCTCTGGGGACGTGTGTGTGTGTGTGTGTGTGTGTGTGTGTGCTATCCTCCCACAGTCATAAATGTGAGTCAGTTGCCAAGTTGCCAAATTTTGAAGACCATAGGGGTATGCTGTAACAATCTTAAGTGTGAAAAAGGGTCATAAGTCCCTTTTTTTTCAGTGCCATTACAACATCTAAACAAATCGCTGCAAGTTGAGAATTAGCTGTAGTCAGTAGAGTGAAACACGAATAAGCATGCCTTATAATCTTCCTGGGCTCCAAGATCACCACAGATGGGGACTGCAGCCAAGAAATTAAAAGACGCTTGCTCCTGGGGAGGAAAGCTATGGCAAATCTAGACAGCATACTAAAAAGCAGAGACATCACCCTGCCAACAAAAGTGCGTATAGTCAAGGCCATAGTTTTCCTAGTTGAAATGTATGGCTGTGAAAGTTGGACCATAAGAAAGGCTGAGTGCCAAAGAATGGAGGCCTTTGGACTCTGGTGCTGGAGAAGACTCCTGTGAGTCCCCTGGACTGCAAGACGATCAAACCGGTCAGTCCTAGAGGAGATCAACCCCGACTACTCTTTAGGCCAGATCCTGAAGTTGAAACTCAAGTACTTTGGCCACATAATGAGAAGGAAGGACTCACTGGAGAAGAGCCTAATGCTGGGAAAGATGGAGGGCAATAGAAGAAGGGGACGACAGAGAAGGAGGTGGCTGGATGGAGTCACTGAAGCAGTAGGCGTGAACTTAAAAGGACTCCAGAAGATGGTAGAGGACAGGAAGGCCTGGAGGAATGTTGTCCATGGGGCCGCGATGGGTCGGACACGACTTTGCAACTAACAACAACAACATAATCACAGGTGGTCCTTGACTTACAACAGTTGGTTTAGTGACCGTTCCCAGTTACAACGGCCTTTGAGAAAAGGGACTTATGACCATTTTTCAAACTTACGACTGTTGCAGCATCCTCGTGGTCACGTCATTAAAATTCAGACGCTTGGGCAACTGGCTCATATTTACGACGGTCGCAGTGTCCCGGGGTCACGCAATCCTCTTTTGTGACCTTCTGACGAGCAAAGTCAATGGGGAAGCCACTTAACAACCATGTTTCTAATTTAACAACCGCAGTGATTCACTTAACAACTGTGGCAAGAAAGGTCGTAAAACGGGGCAAAACTCACTTAACAAACGTCTCGCTTAGCAACATAAATTCTAGGCTCCATTGTGGTTGTAAGTTGAGGGCTGCCTGTGATTGTTCAGCAATTCCTTTTTATGATTGATTGATTGATTGATTGACTGACTGATTGATTGATTGATTGATTTTGCTTGCCACCCATCTGGCTGCACTACACAGAGTGACAAACGATTTAAAGGGGTCTCCCCTTTTTTCAAGCGATTGAATTATAGCAGCATAGATGAGTAACAGGTTTTTGGTTGTTGTTTTTTTTTTAAAAAATGAAAGACTATTGAAAATAAGAAATGAATTTTATCTTAAAAGAAGTAAGTCATATCTTCCCCAGACTGGATAAGCTGCTCCTTGCAAGATGCTATCGTTGGCTGTCAGCCCAGATTTGCAAAGCTATTACTTACTCTTTTTCTGCTCTTCCTTTAAAAGTGCTGCGGCTGTAGTATTCTCTCATCTGACGTATCAATCTGAAGCATTTTGATGAACAGATTGTCATAGGGCCACGAGCTCTCAATTTTTGCCACTCCCGATAAGAAGAGGGAATGTATATTCTATATGGTACCACCGGGATGCTGATCAAAATTGACCGTCCGGTGTTAAGATTTGACTTTTCAATTTTCTAGGTAGAATTAGCCCGGTTGAGATTCATGCGGAGGTTTTCAGTTTATCAGTCAAGTTGAGGATGAGACTTTATTAAGGCAGGGTTGTCAATGCTTGTCAACCATCAGTAGTTGCCTAGTTCAAGGTTGAGAAGCACAGGATGAAAAGTCCTTGGCACCGCTGGGAGGAGGGTGGAGAAAGAAGGAAGAAAGAAAAAGGAGAAAGAAGGTCTAGAATTAAACTCTTTTTAGCATCGGATCCTCCCGTGTTATGTAATGCAGGGGTCCCCAACCCCTGGCCTGTGGACCTGCACCAATCTGTGACATGCTGGAAACCAATCTGCGCAAAGGAGTGAAGTCCCAATCTGGGCAAGCACGGGAAGGAATCACAAAGACTCTGGCATTTGGAAGAAATCCATTACACCAGTGTTTTTTCAAACTGGCTACTTTAAGATGTGCAGATTTCAACTGCAAGAATTCCCCAGCCAGCATGTGTTGAAGTCTGCACATCTAAAAGTGGCCAATTTTGAAAAACATTGGACTACGTGATCAGAATAACAAAGTTGGAAGGAACCTTGGAGGTCTTCTAGTCCAACCCTCTGCTCAGGCAGGAAACCCTATACCCATGGTGGCGAACCTATGGCACGCGTGCCACAGGTGGCACACAGAGCCCTCTCTGTGGGCACACGGGCCGTTGCCCCAGTCCTAGTCCTTCAGCTGGGTTTTATAAAACCTTTTCGCTTTAGGCCTCCGCCGCTGTGTGCAAAAAAAAAAGAAAAAAAAAAAGGTTCAATCGCTCAATCAATTTCAACTTCTCCCAGGAAGAAAAAGATCTGGCAAAGTTGGAATTGATTGATTGAACTTTTTAGTCCCACCCAGTCTGCCGTTACCACCGCAGTCACGCCCACCCAATTGGCCACATCCACCCAATGGGCCACGCCGACCCGACACCGAATGATACATAAGTGGGTTTTGGGTTGCAGTTTGGGCACTCGGTCACCATCACTGCCCTATACCATTTCAGACAAATGGCTGTCCAGTCTCTTCTTAAAAACCTCCAGTCACTAAATGAAGTGTTGTTAAGTTAGGAATGCCTTTAAGTTATACTGCAATCCTATATCATTAAAAGAGCATTGAAGAACTGAACTGAAGAAGAACTGAACTGAACTGATTGAAGAACCGAACTGAACTGAAGAAGCTTCTTGGGTGAGAGGTGAAATGTCTTCAAGGAAAAAGAAAGTCTAGTGGCCTTTTGAAAAAGCACCTTTGGGACAACCATGATCTGGATGACTGAGAATCTCCACAGAAAAAATGTGTGTGCCGTTTTAGGCTATGTTGCAATACAGATTTACCTGGTGGTTAAGTTCCGAGTAGTTATGCCCAGTTTTGCATTGTGAACTAATCATCAGTATTCACACAACGAGAGCACAGTCACAGTTCTTTCATTAAAATATGGGAGATCTTTTCCAGTGCTTCAATGTGCTAAGCAGTATTTGAGTCTGTTTCATTCTTGGCATTAGGCATAATACTTGCCTCAAGTATTATGGGAGAAAATTGTCTGTGGTATATGATAAAATTGCCATGAAACATTAATGCATCACATTGCATAAAATATTGCAAGAATCCTATGTCAGCCTTTCGGCGAGATAGTCTAAGTTTGTATGGGCTCATGAGAGGAAGATTTCACTCATAAATCACACATAAATATTGTATTCAACCAAATATATTAAGAGTCAGATGTATAATTGTATGCATTAGCAGTTTTTTCCCCCTTCTGTTTAGTCATGTCCAATTCTGGACAAGTCCCGCAGTTTTCTTGGCAAGATTTTTCAAAATTGCAACTATATCTCGTTGGTAGGATAGTCCTTTTTAAATTTCTTCAAAACTTTTTTTCTATAAATACAGGACAGCTTCTCATATCTTGCTATTCATTATTTAGTTAGGAAAACATTATCTCCATTACATACACAAGACGTTCTCTTTTCAATCTATAGGAATAAATCTCAATTTTTTTTTCTTTACACATTGGATAAGAATATTTACCTTCAAGCCAACTTTGGAAAGTTGTTTTTGACTTTCTTGATGAGGGGAACACCAAATGGATTATTATTATTATTTTTTCCTCAACGTTCTTATCTTCATCATTTGTAATCAACCTGAAATGCCTTTAATTTGCGTGAAACAAGAGGGAATTTCAAAGAAAATTGACTTTTGTAATGTATTCATTTTAGGTAGAAAATATTTTCCATGGATTATATGTGCACCCTTCTTTCGTTAGTCCTACATACCTGTGGGGAGAAATATTATTTCCCTCTGGATTATAATTAGCTGACATAGCTATCTTGCATTACTTATGGATTCTACTAGGCCGGGGGTAGGCAACCTTGGCTCTTTTATAAGGTGACCAACTTTTTTACAATGAGAAGGAGGACACAAATAAATTGGAGAAAAAAAAGTGAGTCTAATGCGTGTGTGTGTGCCGTGTCGTGTTTCGGTAAGAAGTAAACAAAGCCACTTACGTGTGGCACACTCTTGCGCGTGGCGCACTCTCTTAAAACAATTCTGTGCGGAGCGCATGTGTCTCATAATTGCGTCTCGCCGCACTGTACCGAGCCTTGACGAATCGTCATGTCAAATACAAATACGTCACATCACACGCAACGGATCGACTCGGCATCGATCGAATACGGAGATTTACAGATTAGTCTTCAAATATAGAAAAGGAGGACATGTAGGAGGACACTTTTCGAGAGAGGACAGAACTTACAAAAGAAGGACTGTCCTCCATAAAGGAGGACGATTGGTCACCTTTTATGACTTGTGGACTTCAACTCCCAGAATTCCTGAGCCAGCCATGCTGAGGGGAAAGGGAGAGGTTTCCAAGCTGAGCCATGCCGGCTCAGGAATTCTGGGAGTTGAAGTCCACGAGTCATAAAAGAGCCAAGGTTGCCTATCCCTGGCCTAGGCCTAGGCCGCTTTCTGACTCGTGAACTTCAACTCCCAGAATTCCTCAGCCAGCATGGCTCAGCTTGGAAACCTCTCCCTTTCCCCTCAGCATGGCTGGCTCAGGAATTCTGGGAGTTGAAGTCCACGAGTCATAAAAGAGCCAAGGTTGCCTACCCCTGTACTAGGTAGAACCTTGATCAACCCTTGTTTGTGATTTGGGGGGAGAGTTTTCTTGTTTTCAGTCTCTGTGGGTTGTACCGAAGGTCTATAGTTGCTGGACAGAGCTAATCTTTTCAGCTAATTTGAGGTACTTCCCTCATGAGAAATCATGTGGTCCCCCAATTAACGGTTTTTCTACCAATTTTCTCTGGACTGAGTTGGAGGAACTCTTGGGGGTGGTCGGAAAAATATGGGTCTGTCTTCCTGGGTTTCTAAGTATGTTTAGTGGTAGTTGATGTAAAATGTTTTTTTTTTCCATAATGTGATATAAAGTTGAAAAGTGGTGGGGAAGAAAGGAAGGAAGGATGGAAGGAAGGAAGGAGAAAAGGGAAGGAAAGAAGGGAGGGAGCAAGGAAAGAAAGAAAGAAAGGGAATAAGGGAAGGAAAGGAGGGAGGGAGGGAGGAAAGAAGGAAAGAAAGTAAGGGAAAAGGGAAGGAAGGAAGACAAGAAAGGGGAAAAAGGAAGGAAAGAAGGGAGGAAGGAAGGAAGGAATGGATGAAGGGAAGGAAGGAAGACAAGAAAGGGAAAAGGGAAAGAAGGAAATGAGGAAAAAAGGAAAAGAAAGAAAGGAAAGGAAAAGAAAGGAAGTAAAACAAGGAAGGGAAAAGGGGAAGGAAAGGAAGGAAGGACAGAAGGAAGGAAGGAAAGGATGGAAGGAAGGAAGGAAGACAAGGAGGGGAAAAAGGGAAGGAAGGAAGTGAGCAAAAAAGGAAAAGAAAGGAAGGAAAGGAAAAGAAAGGAAAGGAAGTAAAACAAGGAAGGGAAAAAGGGAAGGAAGAAGGACTAAAAAGGGAAAAGGGGAAGGAAAGGAAAGAAACGGAAGGAAGGGTAGAAGGAAGGAAGAAAAGGATGGAAGGAAGGAAGGAAGACAAGGAAGGGAAAAAGGGAAGGACGGGAGAGAGGGAGGACATACATTTAAGGCTTTCCAGGAAATGTAAAAATAAAATAAAATAAACACATTGTGAAATGCTCTTCATTTTTACATTGCCAAAATTAAAAAGAACGGAAAACATCTAGGCAGGGTGAGCTGTCTCATGCTTCCAGCGAAGGCCACTTGATTAGTTAAGCAAAAATATTCTTAGGAGAGCAGCTCTTAGATCTAATTTGGCTTGCCACACACTGTGTGGATGTAAAGCATTTTGTGACGATAATCTAATTCGCTGGGAAACAGGATTCCAAATTTGCTGAGGTGACTCGCAGGGCTGGTATTGCACGGTCTGATGTTTGCTTCATGTAGGTATAATGGGTTTCCTAATGATCTCATTCTACGGGGTGAAAAAAAAAATCCCTTCATGGGACATTTTAATGCTCCAGGATTTAGGATTCTATTTCATTTTAATTGAGCCTTGCACTAAGACTTGTCAGTAGGAATTAATCAGGAATAAACAATCGGTCTTTGTTACTTACTTGATGCCATGGACAGGAAAGCGGGCTCCGAGCATTTAATTAAGCATGCCACCATAAAACAAATGGATATAGTCTGACCTTAACTTGGTGAACCAAACATTGAAATGTCCTTCTAGGTCAGGAAAATGGTAGGGCAAGGGTCTTCAAACTTGGCAACTTAAAGACTTGTGGACTTCAACTCCCAGAATTCCTCAGCCATGGGAGTTGAAGTCCACAAGTCTTAAAGGTGCCAAGTTTGAAGACCCCTGGTATAGGGTTTCCTGCCAGAGCAGGGGGTTGGACTAGAAGACCTCCAGGTTCTTTCCAGTGCTGTTAAAATCTTGAGATGCTCATTCATCCATGATTCAATGGAGTACCTCTGACCACTAGGACAATTGCCTTCCATCGTACGGTCCTTCCGTCTCTTTCTAACATCTTCAAGATGTGAATCACAGAGCTACAAGTAGTCCTTCACGTATGACCACAATTGAGCCCAAATATATATGTTGCTAAGTGTCAAGGTAATGATTTAGAAACTAACCGGCTTTTATAATGTGAGATGAATGATGCAATGTTAGGAATGACTCAGCAGGTGTGTCTATCCCTTTAAGAGCTTGAGTATAAAAGGGAAGGCCTTGCTGGAGTTTTTCTCTCTCATCCTTTCCTGCTGTAATTGCTGTGTATTGGAGTTTTGCTGAATTAGCACCATGTGTATGTATTTTGTTTCTAGTATATTTGTAGATATTGTAATATAAACCACCATTTAATACAAACCACCGTTTACTGTATTTTCTCCTGGGTTACCTCAGTGCAATAAGACTGTGCAATTCCCCCCCCCCCATTTCTCTTTTCTTTCTTTCTTGAACTTTTAGTTCTCCCTTTGATTTCTTTCTTTTTCTTTATGTTCGTCTACATTAGTTTTTGTTTTCCTTTTAAAAATATTAAAATATTTTGCAAATATTTGTGCAGCATCTATTCCTGCAAATTCTGGCAGTTGACAAACCATACTATTGAGGCAACATACAGTAGATTTATATATATATATATATATATATATATATATATATATATATATATATATATATATATATATATATATATATATATATATATATATATATATATAATAATATTAAAAACAAACTGATGATTCCTGGATATATCCATATTCAAGTAGCTAAAAAGCACGAACACCAGGAAATTTTGCAAAACTATAAAAGTTTTAATCCAATAAAACACCAAGCTTTCGTTGGCCACTGCCAACATCGTCAGGGTACATTCAAGTTGATGGGAAAGTTCTTTTATATAATAATGCACACACATGTAAGAAAAGTAGAGAGAGTGCAGGCAATGACACACAAACCACGACCAAAGTGCAGATTGGCCAGTCAGGACCCGTGACGCGATCTAGGAGCCGGGTGCAGACAGCATCTCACCTATAAAAGAACTTTCCCATCGACTTGAATGTACCCTGACGATGTTGGCAGTGGCCAACGAAAGCTTGGT
>NW_015391128.1:11834-24473 GCF_001527695.2 Protobothrops mucrosquamatus
GAAGAAGTAAAAGACATCAATCCAAAGGTGCTTTTCCAAAACACAACTGGACTTTCTTGGTTTCTTTCCTTGAAAATGTTTCGTTTCGTATCCAAGAAACGTCTTCAGTTCTAGCTCAGTTAGAACTGAAGAAGCTTCTTGCATGAGAAGCAAAATGTTTTCAATGAAAGAAACCAAGAAAGTCCAGTTGCCTTTTTTTGGGGGGGAAAAAAAAGCATCTTTGGGATAACCATGACCTGGATGATTGAAAAGCTCAAAGGAGGCCAACCTTTTGGTACACAAGCCTTGTAAGCTGTTGCCTCTGAATTCTTTTAATAACCATGGAGGAACCATGGAAAGCAACAGTTATATGATACAGGGTATTTATTTTAGCATATATATTTTTTGTCTGTTAACAATAATCCATAATGCCCTAGGTGAGGGGTAGGCAACCTTGGCTCTTTTATGACTCGTGGACTTCAACTCCCAGAATTCCTCAGCCAGCATGGCTCAACTTGGAAACCTCTCCCTTTCCCCTCAGCATGGCTGGCTCAAGAATTCTGGGAGTTGAAGTCCACGAGTCATAAAAGAGCCAAGATTGCTTACTCCTGGACTAGGTGGCTGTGAGTAGTGAGGATGATTCTAGAGAAGGGCATGAAATTATGATAGAAGGATTTCAGGCCAGTACTTTAGAGATGATGGTGAAATTTAACATGAGCTAAATTTTAGTTCTGTTATCCAAAATCATTCCATAGCAAAACCAGGGATGGATTTTTTTAAATAGGTTTTTATATGCAGAGTCCCCTCAACAATAATTCACACTGGTGCATTCAGAAAGTGTGAATCACATACATTTGCATTCAGAGGGGCAACAACAGCAACAACAGCCACACAATTTCTGTCCAGAAGCGTCAAGCGAAGGCTGAAAATGTGGGAAACAGCCCAGAAATATTCTCTGTCTTTGGCCCCGCCCTTTCTTTATCTCTTCCGAAATTATTATTCATTGTTTTATTATATTTGACTTGTCTGCTATTTCTTTCCGCCAGCTGTCGTGGACATGTTTTATTTATATGCTGGTGACTTTTCTATTTGCATAGAGGTTTTTCTTTTTCTTTTTGGCAGGGTGTGATCGCAATTATGTTAATAATTGCATTTCATCAAGAGCTGAGGTTCTGTCTTCTCATGATAGAATTGACAGAATTGCCTTAGTAAGACTGCACTTGTTTGGGCACCACATTATAAAAAAGATGTTGAGGCTCTGGAAACAGTGCAGAGAAGAACAACGAAGATGATGAGGGGGATGACACATTTATGACGGTTGCAGCGTCCCTGGATCATGTGATCCCCTTTTGGGACCTTCTGACAAGCAAAAGCCAACGGAGAAACCAGATTCACTTAACAACCATCTTACTAACTTAACATCTGGAATGATTCACTTAAGAACTGTGGCAAGAACGGTTGTAATATGAGGCAAATCTCACTTAACTACTGTCTCACTTAGTGTTCTGTCCCAGCCTATGTGAGTCCTTGTTAAGCTCACAAGGAGAAACCCCTCTTCCAACAAGCAGGCTGGAACCGCAGGAAAAAAACAATCCCCTTTTATTATTCACAGACCTGGGTCAGTGTCCAAGGCAAACAAAACACAGTTCACAAAAACTCGATCCTCAACACGAATGGTTGCCTTTGGCAACCAGCACCTCCCACGCCTTCCCTTTTATAATGCAGCCAAGGCGTGGCTTCCTAATGCCTTCTTTTTTGCCTTTGGAGCCGCCCCATTGCATTCCTCTGTCCTACTCGCTTCTCTTGCCTGCGCATTCGTGCATTCGGGATTTGTCCCAACTGTTCTTCATCACTGTCCAACTCAGGCTCCCAGCACAGCTGTGTCTCAGCCTGAGCGCAAGTAGAGGGGCCAGGCTCCTCGTCCGACTGTAAGTCTTGGAGCTCCTCAGAGCCTTCCTCTGACTCTGATGTCACTCCAGGCCCCTCCTCCTCGTCCTCTGATTTCCTCAGACTCAGCTGCCGGGTCCACTGGCTAGCGAGGAATCACAACACTTAGCAACAGAAATATTGGGTTCAACGGTGGTCGTAAGTCAAGGACTACCTGTCTATGATCATTCATTCTTACCAGCAATTTTCCATGATCTGTGATGATTTTCTCTTCGTTGATTTATTTCTTATGCCTGTTTGGAGAAATGCATAGCAAATGTCAGAGAAGAGCAAAAATGGAAGGGTAGTTATATGTTCAAGAAATGTGAGTTAGATCCGTTTGTAATAAAACCTGAATCCAAAGCCTTTGTTTCTCATTTCTTCGTGTACTATGAAATTACATTTAATATCCATGGGCCCTTTCAGGAAAGATGTTAATATAACTTATATTCTTAAGAACTGTAGTTAATGATCTTTGCTAATGCATGGTAATGTTAGTTTACATATTACCTATCTTTCCTCTGGGGATCCTCGGATTAGCCGTTAAACTATTTTAAGATTAGAAATGTCCCTTGCCTTATTCCATTATTTTCATGTCCACAGGAGAGTGTGGAATGGCTTAACACATTATTTCTTTTCTTTTCTTTAGCGTCTTGCTGAAGCAGCAGAAAAATTCCAGAAAGAACATCAGTGGCAGGATGAATTTGCGGTGAGTTCGCGTTTTTATTTTACTCACTTTCCCANTTGCTTCTTGCCCTACCTTCAGGTGCTTTGGAAAATAGGTTGACCCCTCTTCCTTGTGGCAGCTCCTTAGATATTGGAACACTGTTATCATGTCACCATGAATCCTTGTTTTCATTGAAGTAGACAGATCCAATTCCAGCAACCATTCTTCATATGCTTTAGCCTCCAGCCCCCTAATCATATTTCTTGCTTTTTTTCTGTACTCTCTCAACATCTTTTTTTATAATATGGTGAGCAAAACTGGATGCAGTGTTCCAAGTGTGGTCTTAGTAAGTACTTTACTAAGTCCTTCATGTCTATTAGTACCTTACTAAGATGCTAATACATGTGAAGTACTAATAGTAGCATTTCATTTCAACTCGATTCTATCCCTCTGTTAATGCCGCCTAGGATTGCCTAGGATTTTTTGGCTGCCGCCGCATGCCATTGGCTCATATTTAATATAATAATTAACAATCTCTTTCAGGGCAGATGTCATATGGCATCCACAGGCCTATCTTTCTTTCTGGCAGAAGCAATCGAGTTTTCATAAAGGCAGCTTGAACCATTTCCCAGTCTCTTCCTCTGTTTTGTCTTGGAAGCAGAAATTTCCCAAAGACTGACATTAGTTACACAATTCATGATGCGGCCCATAATTCCATTTGTTTCATTTTAGCTAGAAGTAATCTTTCCTTTCTTCTGCTCTGTTTTTTCTTTCTTTCTTTCTTTCTTTCTTTCTTTCTTTCTTTCTTTCTTTCTTTCTTTCTTTCTTTCTTTCTCTGTCTGTCTTTCTTTCTGTCTTTCTCTTTTTTTCTTTCTTTCTTTCATCTTTCTTTCTTTCTTTCTTTCTTTCTTTCTTTCTCTCTCTTTCTTTCTTTCTGTCTTTCTTTCTTTGTCTTTCTCTTTCTTTCTCTCTCTCCTTCTGTCTGTCTTTCTCTCTCTCTCTCTTTCTTTTGTCTTTTTTTCTTTCTCTCGTTCTCTCTCTCTTTTTTTTTCTTTCTTTCCTTTCTCTCTTTCTCTCTCTTTCTCTCTCTCTTTCTTTCTTTCTTTCTTGCTTGCTGTCTTTCTTCTTTCTTTCTTTCTTTCTTTGTCTTTCTTTCTTTCTTTTCTCTCTCTTTCTTTCTGTCTTTCTTTCTTTGTCTTTCTTTCTTTTTCTGTCTTTCTTTCTTTCTTTCTTTCTTTCTTTCTTTCTTTCTTTCTCTCTTTCTCTCTCTCTTTCTGACTGTCTTTCTTTCTTTCTCTCTTTCTCTCTCTATCTCTCTTTCTTTCTTTCTTTCTTTCTTTCTTTCTTTCTTTCTTTCTTTCTTTCTTTCTTTCTTTTTTTCTTTCTTTCACGTTCAGATTCATTTGCACGTGGATCAATCCATAAACAGACTTTTAGTGTATATTCCCCTCTTCTTTTCTTATTGGAAGCGGTTATCAAGCCTGCAGATGCTTTCCTGGCTGTAGCACTTAAGCGAGAATGCTTGCCTTGTAAGTGAAATTGAACTCTGTTTGCTATTGGAGAAAGCAATCTCTCTCCCCCCCCCCAGGTTTTCATTGCATGATGGAAGACTTTGCAGTGTAAAATGAGTCCAGGAGGAGAGAAATCCCCCGTGGAGGTTGGGAGAAGAAGGCAGAAACAGAGATCGCTTTTGGTTCTGATTAAGCTTCTAAATCCCAGTGAATGTGGCAGATAAATGGAAGATGGGTGATGTTTTGGCCTGGGCCTCCAAATGCAAGTTTTTCAGGGTGGTTGTATGAGTGAAAGGCACTTCAATCAACCACAGAGAAATGGCATTGGTGTGAAGGACTGTGAAAACAATAAACCAGTGGAACGGCTGGCTTCCAGAAGTTGTGGGAGCTTCATCACTGGAGGGTTTTAAGAAGAGACTGGATAGCCGCTTGTCAGAAATGGTATAGGGTCTCCTGCTTGAGTCAGGGGGTTGGACTAGAAGACCTCCAAAGTCTCTTCCAACTCTATCATTCTGTTATTCTGCTCTTCCTTCCTTCCTTCCTTCCTTCCTTCCTTCCTTCCTTCCTTCCTTCCTTCCTTCCTTCCTTCCTTCCTTCCTTCCTTCCTTCCCTCCCTCCCTCCCTCCCTCCCTCCCTCCCTCCCTTCCTTCCTTCCTTCCTTCTCCACCATTGGAGGTTTTTAAGAAGAGACTGGACAGCGATTTGTCTAGAATGGCATAGGGTCTCCTGCTTGAACCCAGATATTGGACTAGAAGACCTCCAAGGTCCCTTCCAGCTCGATTATTCTGACAGAGATTTTGTCTTCCAAGCTTTCGGACTTGTGCCGGAGCCCATATACATTCAATTTTGCAGCTACTAAGATTGTCGGCAGAGCAGGTACAAAAACAGCCAGGGAAGTAATAGAAGCCTGGGAAACAAGCCCCTCAATGTCAACAGAAATGCTGATTTACCACAAGATCCTTGAGTACTTAGGAGCCAAGGACTTGGCAGCACAAGAAAACCACAGCTGACAACTTAATAGCTAGCCATCCACACCTCAATCAACAACTACAAAGCCACACACAGCCAGGCAACATATAAATACCTCACATAGAATAGCCCAAAGTATACACTGTAGAGAGATCTCTGGTCCTGGTGACTGACCCAGATTGGATCCGGCAACATTATCCTGGGACACCTATATTCGCTTTCACACGTCAGAATGCCTACACTCAAACATATTCTAACTTCACAAATGCTGCAATTGTAATTGTGTATCCCTCTAAGGCCCCTCAGACAATCTAATAGCAATCCTAACTTGGGAAAAGGCCATAATCTGTGATAAAGAATGCATCTTTCAAACGCAATTTTACTTTTCATTTTAATAGCGCTTGATATAATAAAGTTGTAATAGCTTTTTAATGTTTCCATCTATAATTTAAGGCTGGAGCGAACTGGGTAATTACTAAAGAGGGTGACTTAAGAACGCAGAGGAAGGAGAAGACCTTGTTAAATGTACATTCAAATTAAAAAAAGGTGGAGAGCTTTTATTACGAATTGGATCATAACTCCCACTCCTTTCCCGGATTTTAGCAGAAAGTCAATTGAAATGGACTTTATTTGCATACATTATGCGCTGTGTATTGCAGAAGCTCGGGAGAATCGTAAAAATTATCGGAAAGGGAAAATGGAGGTTACCAAATTGTTGGTATTAAAGAAGCAAAAAAACAAAACAAAAAAAACCCCAACCCCCCACAAAAATACCACATCTTCATTTGGGAAAAAAAAATGACTTATACAAATTTTTCACACTTACGACGGTTGCAACATCCCCGTGATCTAAATTCAGATGCTTGGCAACTGACCGGTACTTATGACGGTTGCAGTGTCCCGGGTGTGTGTGTGTCACGTGATCCCCTTTTGCGACTTTCTGACGAGCAAACTCAATGGGGGAAGCCAGATTCCCTTAACGACCAGGTCACCCACTTAACAACTGCAGTGATTCACTTAACAACTGTGGCAAGAATGGTCGTAAAACGGGGTAAAGAACCCAGTCCCGTCAACTGGAGATGAAGCAACTCAAGTCTTTCTCATGAAGGATTCCACCCCTCTGTTAAGCTCCTAACAAGCCTAAGTTGCGATATACATTATCAACATAAGTCCTTGACTTACGACCACATTTGAACCCCAGATTTCTGTTGCTAAGTGAGACAGTTGTTTGGTGAATCCCCCCCCCCTTTTGATGACATTTCTTGTTAAGTGAATCAATGCAGTTGATAAGTGAGTAACCCAGTTGCTTGTCAGAAGGTTGCAAAAGGGGGGTCACATGACCCTGGCATTCTGCAACCGTCATAAGTGTGAATCAGTTGCCCAGCATCTGAATTTTGATCACCTGACCACGGGGATTCTGGAACGGTCCTAAGTCACTTTTTTTCAGTGACTGTGTAACTTCAAGTGGTCAATGAAAGGGTTGGTATATCAAGCTACTGGCAGGAATTGAAAAATGCTGCCTTTATATCAGAAACGAAGGAAGAGCGGGTATAAATTTCATTTCAAGAAATGCAATTCCACAATGTTACCTTGGCATAATATTTAAAACATAAGCATGTCGAAGCTTCCCTCATTTGTTCAGATGTTCATTTATTAATGATTTATCATAATAATAATAATAATAATAATAATAATAATAATAATAATAATAATAATAATAATAATAATAATAATAATAATAATAATAATAAAAAGTTGGAAGGGACCTTGGAGGTCATCTAGTCCAACCCCCTGCTCAGGCAGGAAACCTTATACCATTTCGGACAAATGGCTGTCCAGTCTCTTCTTGAAAACTTCCAGTGTTGGAGCATTCACCGCTTCTGGAGGCAGATTGTTCCACTGGTTAATTGTTCTAACTGTCAGGAAGTTTCTCCTTAGTTCTAGGTTGCTTCTCTCCTTGATTAGTTTCCATCTGTTGCTTCTTGTTCTGCCTTCAGGCGCTTTGGAGAATAGCTTGACTCCCTCTTCTTTGGGGCAGCCCCTGAGATACTGGAAGACTGCTATCATGTCCCCCCTCGTCCTTCTCTTCGTTAAACTAGACATACCCAATTCCAGCAACCGTTCCTTGTATGTTTTAGCCTCCAGTCCCCTAATCATCTTTGTTGCTCTTCTCTGTACTCTTTCTAGAGTCTCAACATCTTTTTTACATCGTGGTGACCAAAACTGAGTGCAGTATTCCATGTGTGGCCTTACTAAGGCCTTGTAAAGTGGTATTAACACTTCACGTGATCTTGATTCTATCCCTCTGTTAATGCAGCCCAGCACCGCATTGGCTTTTTTGGCAGCTGCAGCACACTGCTGGCTCATATTTAAGTGATTGTCCACTAGGACTCCGAGGTCCCTCTCACAGTTACTACTATTGAGCAAGGTACCCCCTATACTATACCTGTATATTTGGTTTCTCTTGCCTAAATGTAGAACCTTACTTTTTTCACCACTGAATTTCATTTTGTTAGATAGCGCCCAGTGTTCAAGTCTGTCCAGATCCTCCTGCATCCTAAGCCTGTCTTCTGGAGTGTTGGCTATTCCTGCCAGCTTGGTGTCGTCTGCAAATTTGATGAGTTCCCCATCTATCCCCTCATCCAAATCGTTGATGAAGATGTTGAAGAGCACTGGGCCCAGAACAGAGCCCTGGGGCACCCCACTACACCCTCTCTAAAACCTTTTGATTACATCAGCTATCAAACTAAATTGCCGATAGGAGCCAGTTGTCCAGCATCTGAATTTTGATCACATGACCAATGGGGATGCTGCAAGGGTCATAAGTGTGAAAAATGGTCCTAACTTACTATTTTCAGTGCTGTTGTAACTTCAAATGGCCACTAAATGCACCGTTGTAAGTCGAGGGCCTCCGTATCCATGTTTGTTTGTACATGCGGATAATATACAATCATAACCTAGGCTTATTAGAAGCAACTAACCTGTATCAGTTGGCTAAGAATTCTCCTTAAAGGCAGAGTGATGTCACAGGAGATAAATTCAGTCAATTTTCAAAGGTTATTCCTTCAGGTAAAATATTGCTTCCGTGAAAATAGAATTTTAAAAGCTTTTCAGCATGGAAAAAGCCCGTAGAGTGAGAATCTGAAAGGAAGTGGAGAAAAAGATATGGATTTTAATCATGGCGCATCCACCAACTTCATTAAATTGTAAGCAACGTGGCAGTACAAGCAGTGAAATCCTGGCTTTTTCTCGCCAGCAAAACAGCTCATTATTGCAAGTGGCCACGATTTGTTTTAAGACCATGCTGGCTTTTTCAGAGCCATCCAATCTTGGCTAGGCTGCATATTAAAAGCAGGAGGATACATCAAGAGGTACAGGATGAATAAACTGGGTTAACCACATCCCAGTTTTGCGATGTGCCGCTAACGTCCACTTGGATTGAAATGTCTCCAAATCAGGGGAAAAATAAAAAGATTTTTGGCACCACAAAGGAGGAGCTAAATCTATTTCTCTTTCATATGATTATTTTTTGTCTCTTTTCCAGTGGTATGATACCCAATTAGTAGCGGTGTGGGAAAAAGTTCCAATTTCTCTGTTTGAAATGGGCAGAAGCAAAGGTAATTGGCTTGAAAGGAGAAGAGAAAGAAAGAGAGACAGGAGGAAATCCAGAAACATTTTTTTCTCACGAGGCTCTCAATATTATGAAAGAGAATTGCCCAAAATTTGAAATGAGGCTGAAAAGTTGTCAGTGGAACTTTGTTGTTGTTGTTGTTTTCCTTAGACTGTCCTTAAATCAGTGGTTCTCAACCTTTTTAATGCCGCGACCCCAACTGGTCGTAAGTCGAGGACTAAACCAGTCGTAAGTCGAGGACTACCCAACCGGTCGTAAGTCGAGGACTTTCCCTGCCCGGGAGCGCCGCGCATGCATGGTTCCGCCCCCTGCGCCAGCCGAGGCGTAGCTGGCAAGCGGCAGAGACGGAGCAGGCCGACCACCAGCTGGCCCAGCCCAAGGGAGTTAAGGCACCTGCCGGAAAAGGGGGAAAAAATGGTGGACAAAAAAAATGGCGGACAGCCTTGCTTGGCGACCCCCATGAAATGGTCGATCGACCCCAAATGGGGTCCCGACCCACAGGTTGAGAACCACTGCCTTAAATGAATCTGTGATCTTTTCTCTATTTAGCTGGAGCAGGCACTAGTCAACCCCGCGTGACTCTTTCTGCTGTTCTCTCAAAATCACTAATGAGACTTTGGATCCTAATAATTGTACTTCATCATACTAATAGCTGCGGATGGCATTTTAGACTTCTGTGTTTATGCAATCCCATGTGTTGCAATGCCACAGGATAAACTCGGCAACTGAATCAAGACATTGCAAACTAGGCCACACAAGGAGAGGCCGCATAACAGAATAACACAGTCGGAAGGGACCTTATACAATTTGAGACAAGTGGCTGTCCAGTCTCTTCTTAAAAATCTCCAGTGATGAAGCACCCACAACTTCTGAGGGTTTGGGACTTTTAATCTTGTCTTTCTTCTATTACTGTTAATAATTTTTATTACCTTTATACGTTGATATGGGAAAGTTAATCATAATAGATCTGGAAGGGACTTTGGGGGTCTTCTAGTCCAACACCCTGCTCAAGCAGGAGACCCTATACAATTTGAGACAAGTGGCTGTCCAGTCTCTTCTTAAAAATCTCCAGTGATGAAGCACCCACAGCTTCGGAAGGCAAGCCATTCCACTGATTAATTGCTCTCACTGTCAGGGAATTTCTCCTTAGTTCTAGGTTGATTCTCTCCTTGATTAGTTTCCATCCATTGCTTCTTGTCCTGCCTTCAGGCGCTTTGAAGAATAGGTGGACTTCCTCTTCTTTACAACATCACAAGGCATGCTTTAATGAGGAACTCTTGATGCCTCTGTACCCATGTAGTTTTCCTGATTTAACAATACCATAGAACATACTATTTGTGTGTGCCTGTGAGGAGGAAGGGATGGTAGATAACTGCATCCATCAGAGCATTATTTGGAAATGTACCTGTAGCAGAAGAGCAGGCAGAGCTGGTGGCGGAGTTAAAGGAGTCATCAGCCTAGAATCGTTACGTTCCCACAACTCCTCTTCAATTCCATGACTAAACAAGAGGTGTGGAAGAACATAGGAATGTTTTTCTAATAGCCATGGGGAACTTGATTCCAAAAGTAAAAATAACTTATGAAAAAGGGATTCATCCTAGAACTTTCCAACGTGGTGGTCCAAAACCTCCCTGCATACTATTTCTATGAGTGAAGTGAAAGGACAATATTACTTAAGCTTGCCGTGAAGAAGAATGATACTGGACCAAGTCTCTAAGGGTGTTTGGGTTTCCCCAAGTAAGTTTTCTTAATAAGGAATGATTGTTTAAAATAATTAAAAATCCCCTCGCCAGGAAATTTCAATTCTAAAATAAAACACTCTCTCGAAGAGGGTTTCCAGATCTGAATCGCAAAGCTCCAGACCAGCGGTTCTCAACCTATGGGTCGCGACCCCATTTGGGGTCGATCGACCATTTCACGGGGGTCGCCAAGCAAGGCTGTCCGCCATTTTTTCCCCCTTTTCCGGCGGGTGCCTTACCTCCCTTGGGCTGGGCCAGCTGGTGGTCGGCCTGCTCCGTCTCTGCCGCTTGCCAGCTACGCTTCGGCCGGCGCAGGGGGCGGAACCACACATGCGCGGCGCTCCCGGGCAGGGAAAGTCCTCGACTTACGACCGGTTGGGTAGTCCTCGACTTACGACCGGTTTAGTCCTCGACTTACGACCGGTTAGGGGTCGCGGCATTAAAAAGGTTGAGAACCACTGCTCCAGACGATCCCTAGAGGGCAGCAAGGAGATTCAGTGGTTGAAGTTTTATAGCCCAGATTTGCAAGACGGATAAATATCGTACCTATGTTGCTTACCCTCACATTTCCACCCTCAAACATGCAAAGAGCCAGGCTCACAAATTGCTTCTGCACATTGATCTTGAAAATAATTAGAAGTGGGATAGCTTCTAAAGAGGCAGGACTTTGCATTATTTCATTGCTTTTTTGTTTTTTTGTGGGGGGAGCCATTTAAACACTGCTGGAAAAAAAACACAAGAAGCTTTATCCTTTTTTAAGACTAATGGAGCTTTTCTTCCAGGTTGCCTATAAACATCGTCTTATTAAAAAACAAAACAAAATGCATGACGGCACCAGATTAATTAGCACTTTGCAGCTACCTTAGCCTTCTCTAACGAACGGTGCTGCATTGTTAAATAGAAATGGATCTTCCCTCTTTTCTAAACCCCTCTGAAGATCCGACCCTGCAGTAAGATTCTAATTATTTTACCGAGCTTTTCCCATTCCAGATGGAGCTGCAGATTTAATAGCTATTTCAGGTGGGTGAGACCCGGTTCCTAGATGGCTCCATTGCCCGGAAAGAAGGGCTGTGAAAGATTAAAGCGAAGCTGATTGGCTTTAAAAGCATTCTGGATTTAAACCTTTAATTGGTGGAGTGCCCAATAAAAATTAAAGAATTATTGTACATCTTGAAGAAGTCTAGATTAGCTTTGATGGGGAAGGATATCCCATTTTTATCGAGAGAGAGATAGATAGATAGATAGATAGATAGATAGATAGATAGATGATAGATAGATAGATAGATAGATAGATAGAGAGAGAGAGAGAGAGAGAGAGATATGTAACACCACTGAATGAGTATTTGAGGGCTCAGCTTTCTCAGAGAAGAAGTGCAGCTAGTTCATTTAGTGACCCCTGAAAAGACTGACTTATGACCGCTTTTCTCACTTACGACCGCTGCAGCCTCCCCAGGGTCACGTGATCAAAATTCAGACTCTTTGAAACGGACTGGTGGCAATAACCTGGGGCAGTGATGGCGAACCTTTTAGAGACCGAGTGCCCAAAACCGCCTCGCCCCTGCCCCGCCCCCACCTCTCCTGCCCGCAGGGCCACCCACCACCTCCACGGCCCGCCACAGCAGACGGCCCAGCAGCATCATGGCGGCCACGCCCTCTGTCCATGCCCCACAGCATCATCTGTATGCGATGGGGCGCGAGGGCGGAGTCTTGTCCCCGCTGCCCGGCTGCCATGTCCTTGGCTGCACTGTTCGGCGCAGGCCGCGCCCGGGGCAACTTTCCTCCAAGGGGGCTGCTGGTGAGGAGGGGGCCATGGGGAGTGGCGGGGCTGGGGCGACGGCGTGCGTGCGTGCCCACAGAGAGGGGTCTGAGTGCCGCCTCTGGCACCCATGCCATAGGTTCGCCACCACTGTCCTGGGGTCATAAGCCGAAGATTACATGTGCACGCAGATGGATTCTTGATGATTCAATACATCTACTTGATGATTCAATACATCTACTGTATTGATGATTCAATACATCTACTGTTCAATATTTATGTGAAGCCGCTGGGAGAGATCATCCGTGGCTTTGGGGTGGAGTTCCATCAGTACGCTGATGATACCCAGCTGTACATCTCCACCCCAGGTCACCCCAACGATGCCCTTGATGTGATGGCCCGGTGCCTGGAGGCCGTACGGGTCTGGATGGGGAGGAACAGACTCAGACTCAACCCTTCCA
>NW_015391128.1:26536-55701 GCF_001527695.2 Protobothrops mucrosquamatus
CCTTCCTTCCTTCCTTCCTTCCTTCCTTCCTTCCTTCCTTCCCTCCCTCCCTTCCCCCCTCCCTCCATCTTCCTTTCTTTCTTCCTCCCTCCATCTTCCTTTCTTTCTTCCTCCCTCCATCTTCCTTTGAAATACCTTTTCCTTCCTCATTTTATCCGATTCTTTATCTGATTCTCCCCCCGCCCCCATTCAGCCCTGAAAAAAATTAGCTGAATCCAATACTAGCAGACTGCTCTTTCGTAGGTGAGAAGACCATTCAAAAATCGCTTTTTTTCACTCCTGTTTTAACTTTGGTCACCAAACGAACGGTTGTTAAGTCAAGAGCTATCTATAATGCTAACCTTTATGGCTTCCTTGCCTGACCTATTTTGTAGGGTTGAGAGTAGAGTTGGGCTAAATGGATTAAAAGTTAGTGGTGATATATGGAATTTCTCTATATAGTTTTCTTCCAAACCATTATCATTAAAAAAAAAGCATATGGGGATGCTATAAAACTATGTCTATTTTGACAGCTGCTCTTCTAAAGCCCTTCCTGGGAATTTTGCAAAAGAAAAGCCTCAGTTTTATGACAATTGTGATGTGGCACTTTGACAGAATATGGCTACTGGCAACGCAGCCTGTAAATATTTCAGCGCAACTCAAGAGTTTTGCTTCTGCTTGCTGTGACATGGACCAATTGGACACACATTAATTTTTGGCAAAGGTTAATTGGAATTTGAAAAGAAAAGAACGGTGCACTCATCCTTGTGTGATAATTAAGACATGGAGAGCAACTCAAAGCAACTTAGAACTAAGGAGAAACTTCCTGACAGTTAGAACAATTAACCAGTGGAACAACCTGCCTCCAGAAACGGTGAATGCTCCAACACTGGAAGTTTTTAAGAAGAGACTGGACAGCCATTTGTCTGAAATGGTATAGGGTTACCTGCCTGAGCAGGGGGTTAGACTAGATGACCTCCAAGGTCCCTTCCAACTTTATTATTATTATTATTAAATGTAGAAGCAAAACCAGACCTATCTGCTTTGCCTTGACTTTTCTTATGACCAGGAATACAGATTTTCTCAGCATCTGAAATACTATCTATCTATCTATCTATCTATCTATCTATCTGTCTGTCTGTCTGTCTGTCTGTCTGTCTGTCTGTCTGTCTGTCTGTCTGTCTGTCTGTCTGTCTACCTACCTACCTACCTACGTACCTATCTATCTATCTATCTATCTATCTATCTATCTATCTATCTATCTATCTATCTATCTAATTTCTATCTATCTATCTATCTATCTATCTATCTATCTATCTATCTATCTATCTATCTATCTATCTATCTATCTATCTATCTAATTTCTCTATCTATCTATCTATCTATCTATCTATCTATCTATCTATCTATCTATCTATCTATCTATCTATCTATCTATCTATCTATCTATCTATCTATCTACCTACCTACCTACCTACCTACCTACCTACCTACCTACCTACCTACCTACCTACCTACCTACCTACCTACCCACCCACCCACCCACCCACCCACCCATCCATCTGGATGTTGCTTTCGGAAGTCCATTCTGGGCCTGGGCAACAAAAAATTAGCTACCGGTTCTGCCGAACTGGTGCGAACTGGCTGAATCCCACCACTGGGAAGCATCCTGAAGTCTCAACAAGAACTTTATCTCCATGTTTTTTTTTCATGCAGTTGATTCATGTAATGTCCACAACTTCCTGGACTTTTTTCCAGAAATGCATTAATAGATTTTGTTTCCCATTCAATTTCATGTTTCTTTCTGAAGTAAAATCCAGCCAAAATAAACCCTCTTCTCACAGTCCAAATTTTGTTTTTCTTAAAAGACAGGAGGGCCTAGAACTGTTATTACTATAGCATATATGATTATCTTTTTAATTGGAAACTGAAATTTAGAAAAAAAAACCAATGTAATGGTAAAGATTTTCAAAAGTTTACTGGGGATATTAAGTAATGTCATATGAGAAGCTGACTTAATTTACAAATTAATCCAACTGAGTATGCAAAATACTATATCTTGGTGGTTTCAGGACTATGTAATGGACAGTTCTCAAACCGAGATTAATTCAGAATATTATTTTATTACTACTAAATATATTAGTATTTTGTTATTAGTTATTTCATGTTAGTAGCATGCTGGCCGAGGAATTTTGGGAGTTGAAGTGTACAGATTTTCAAGTGGTCCATTTGTAGCAATACTGATCTATGGTGAATCAAATCCCCTATAGAAATGAGATTATTATAACCCTCTGTTCAACTTGAATTTGATTCCGCCATAAGATGTGGAGATAAATATTCATGGGATTATGCTTACTATTAATCCAGTTAATCATTGAATTAACAGTGAGTGGATATGCTTTTGAGAGGAACCCTATGAAATTTTAATCCAGTAGAAAGTATGGGACATTTTATGAGCTTTCATTTGTTAAAAACGTTCATTTTTAAAGTCCTAATATTTGTAGACTCTCTCATCTCATCCTGTTAATTGACAAGGCTTGCCAGGAAATTATATTAGTACTCTTTTACTCTTTTTATATTATATTATCTTACTAGGTGGGACCAGTTCCTGAAGACAAATTTCTAAAAAAAAGGAGAGGCTTTTGGTGAAATTAGCAAATTCTGATGAGAAACTAGTGTCATTCTCATTCCTCTTAGGATAAAGCTATAACAGGAGATCATTCTAAATATTAAAGAATAGTAATAAGAGCAATATTTACTTGACATAGAAGTTCCAATTTTACAACTGTTTCCTGTTCTGTTCTGACTTATTTGAGAAGAGCGCGGCAGTAGATTGGAAACTGAACCGTATAGAACATTTCAGGCTTCTCTGGAATTGCTTCACAATTTTTGTTGGAAAGTCCTACTTTCTCTCTTTTTGGCAATTGACCATGGAAACGTATATTATGGAGGAAGTAGAAGGAGAGATTTTTTCACACTCACCCTTTTTGCTTCCAAGAGTCTCACCTATAGGAGATGAGCAAGCTGAGCTGGAAGGCGGAGTTAAATGTGTCATTAGTTTGGAGTCAATGAGTTGCCACAACAGACCCAATTCCAACCCACCATGAATTCTGTTGACCCTTATCTAGCATCAATTTAGTTTTGACCATTAGTCCACCAGACTCTTGTGTATAGGTAGCAATAACAAATTCTTCAGTGACTAGGCCATTCTCTAACCCAGTGTCCACCAATCTTTTGGGCACCAGGGACCCGTTCCAAGGAGAGAGGTTTTTCCATGGACCAGAGGGGTGTGGTGTCACATATGCATGCATCCCATGGATGGGGCTTCACTTGTTTGCATAGCCTGGTTTCTGGCAAGCTACGGCCTGGTGCCGGTCCACAAACTGGAGGCTGGGGACCTTTCCTCTAATGCTCTGCAAAGTTGTTGCAATGTGCACCAATTTAAAACATTAGATTAAAGGGGAACAGGGACATTAATGTATAGTAGTGGCCAAACTTGTGGAAACCTTTTGGGAAAAGTGTATTTTTGAGGTTTGATGGCTAATAACACCACTTTTGTTTTTTGGAGTAGTACCATAAAATTATATATCAATGGAAAGATAATTTAATCAAGAATGTAATGCAACATAGTTTGTTCAATTATCTGTACTGTATTTTATGAAAAGTTATAGCCAAATAACCAGAAAAAGGAAGCACAACTTGCTTAGGTTGATCTCAGGTAGCTTTCCTTCATCTGATTGTAGCCAATGAGCACGAGTGTTTAGAGAGCCAATCAGGTGTCATCTTGTTTTGGCAAGGAGCCAATCAGATCACAGTAGGATTCGGTGATTGATGTCATGTATTGAAGCTGAGAGGAGGACATTTGTCAGTGTGTTATGTGAACGCTATCAAGTTGGTTGGGTTTTTTGTGTTCTTTCATTTAGTGAGCTTGTAAAACGTAATAAAATTAAAGTAATGGTGCAAAGAGTTGACTGGTCACCTAGAAAGCGATGTAAAATAGTATTATTAAGTGAACAAGGCTACAGTTATAAAGAAATTAGAAGAAAAATGGGTGGAAACTTAACCAAAGGTGGCATTTCTGCTGTACACTTTTCCCAAAATGTTTCCACAATTTTGGCCACTACTGTAACTCATCTCGATAATTATGTTCTACTAGTAGATTTTTTTTTTCTGCATCACAAAACTAACCGCAAGAATAGATTTTCAGTTGACCTTTTTTGTACCTATGGATTGCACTAAGATAAATAAATAACATTACAAAGCACTGCCTTGATAGATGATATCAATAGGATTTCAATTCTCTTTTCAACTGACGTGCAGAAATTCTGAATTGGCAGCTTAATGTGGGAAAGAGAAAGGCGATGCTTACAGTTTGACAGGATTCCTTCTTCCTTTTAACCCTGACAAACTGCTTTATTGGATATCTGAGCTTTTGTGTTTTCAGTGAAATTACTGTGTTTTCTTCTTATCATGTCAATCTTGGCACCGATTTGAAAGCCAGTTCTAATATGAGCGGCAATCTGGAAGGGAGTTATTACCCCTTTCTCCCGTTCAATATAAAAACATTATTTAAAAATAAAAATAGAGGCAACCTGACATTACAAGACATTCAGGCATAAATCTTCACCTCTGATCCCCTTATATTCCCTACTCCAAAGATTGAAAAAAATTTCTCAGGAGTGGACACTCGGAATATTTCAATCAATCAAATCTTTATTACAATCTTTATTACAATTTTTATATGTAAGGGTGTAGGTCCATAGATACGTTGTATATAGTATGTTTTAAATATGGGTTAGTATATGTACACTTTGAGAGCGAGCAACAAAATTTCATTTTTAAGGTGTGCCGTTGTGCCCACAGGGGAAAAATGACAATAAAGGTTATCTAAACAATCATAGATCATTATAGATCAGAATTTTTAAATATTGAATGGGGGGTGTAATACTCCAAATGGCCATTAGGTGGCAAGGAGAGTTTAGAGATATTTTTTGGTATCTCTTTGTTGCCATCTAGTGGTCCTATTAATTCCTGCCGTCCTTGTTCAACCAGCTGACGAGAATGTCTTGGTTTCCTGTAACTAGCGTTGCAAGGTTAAAAACGAAATAAAAAACTTTATTGCTATTGTTCCTTTGGCAAGCCACCTGCCAAGTCGCAAATTGCTTTTCTGAGTGTGACCCATCAGGTGGCCGAAAAAGATCAATGTACTGCTAATTAGTTTGAGGTTCTAGTAGTAGCAGTAAGGTTGTCCTCACTTGCATTGGCAAACAGTAAGCTTAGGTTTATCTACCTCTAATTGGTAGAAAGTGAAAGTGATAAGAAACAAAACATTGCTCCTTAACGTTAATGCGGAGAAAAGCAAGGTTTTACACTTAGGCAGAATAAACCAAAGGTGCAAGTATAGGTTAGGTCAGTGGTGGCGAACCTATGGCACGGGTGCCAGAGGCGGCACTCAGAGCCCTCTCTGTGGGCACGCGCGCCGTCGCCCCAGTCCTAGGCCTTCAGCTGGGTTTTATAAAACCTTTTTGCTTTAGGCCTCCGCCGCCATGTGCAAAAAAAAAAAAAAAAAAAGTTCAATCAGTCAATTTCAACTTCTCGCGGGAAAAAAAAAGATCTCCCAAAGTTGGAATTGATTGATTGAACTTTTTAGTCCCACCCAGTCTGCCGTTACCACCGCAGCCGCGCCCACCCAATGGGCCACACCCAGCCAATGGGCCACACCCACCCGGCACTCGACGATGCATAAGTGGATTTTGGGTTGCAATTTGGGCACTCAGTCTCTAAAAGGTTCGCCATCACTGGGTTAGGTGAAACCTGGCTCAAAAACAGTAACTGTGAGAGGAACCTTGGAGTCCTAGTGGATGATCACGTAAACGTGAGTCAGCAGCCAAAAAAGCGAATACAATCCTTGGTTGTATAAACAGAGGCACAGAATCAAAATCACGTGAAATGTTAGCACCCCTTTATAAAGCTTAATAAGGTCACACCTGGAATACTGCATCTTGTTTTGGTCACCACATTACAAAAAAAAGATGTTGAGACTTTGGGGGAAAAGTGCAAAGAATAGCAACTCAAGTTGATAAAAGGCCTGGAGACTAAAACATATGAAGAACAGTTGCAGGAGTTGGGTTTGACCAGTCTACAGAAAAGAAGGACGAGGGGGGACATGATAGCAGTATTCTAATATTCGAGGGGCTGCCAGAAACAGGAGGGGGTCAAATTATTCTCCAAAGCACCAGAGGGCAGGACAAGAAGCAATGGATGGAAACTAATCAAGGAGAGAAGCAACCAAGAACTAAGGAGAAATTTCCTGACAGTCAGAACAATTAACCAGTGGAACGGCTTGCCTCCCAAAGTTGTAAGTACTTCATCACTGGAGGCTTTTAAAAGAGACTGGACAGCCATTTGTCTCCTGCTTGAGCAGGGGGTTGGACTAGAAGACCTCCAAGGTCCCTTCCAACTCTCTTCTGATTGAAAACAAATTAGGGGCATTGGATGGAAACAATGAATTCGGTTTACTGTATGTGCATTTACACCTTAAAAATCATCATTTATTCATTTTTAATGATGCAAGCTTATGTCATGCCTCTTGCAAGTAATATTTGCAAACGAGATTTGAAGCACGGCAAATGAATGCTATTTGAAACTTCTGTACAGTCATTAACTATCGGTTTAATATAGGAAATTATATCAACTATTTGTTTGTATCTAGCTTGTGGATTACATCTCTCCTAGTGGCATCTCCCGATGCTTTACTTAAGATTTTAAGCTGTCATTATTTTTTTATTGGCATATAGCCTTAAAAAAAAATAGCGAGCCCATCACGGTCTCCTTAACGTAATCAGAGCTAGATAGCTCGTGTATTTCTTCCCAAATCAAATTCATTATTCACGCTTAGTTTTGAGTTCAGCTATGTTACTTATTTTTTTTAATGAACTTTATTTATATATGCTGTCCACAGGATTTGGGCAAAGTCCAAGTCCTGTGGCAGATTAAGGGATTTGAGCTGTGATCCACCTGTCCTAACCAAAACCCATCTGGCCTCAATTTGTCATTCTGGAAGGCAATCATGACACCCAAAAGCAGTCTGATTTTTTTTCAAGAAACTTGTGAGTCTCCTGTGTAAAATGAGCTGAGGAAGGGAGAAGGGGTAAAAGAGGGGTGTCATTGAATTGTATCCCCAATCCAGAGGGATCCTTACAATTAGAGCACCTTTCATTGCTCCAATTGTATGTTATATATAAATAAAGATGTAAATGTTCGTTTGTTCAAAATCTTAAATCTCTGAAAGTTCTTCACCGATTGCTTTGAAATTTTGACACAACGCTGCATTCGAATACGTGCATGTTTTTATATACTTACTATTATATAGATGTCACACCTGTGACAGGTAAAAGCATGTTTTTTTTTGAAAAACAGCGCCATCTGTTGGACGTAAAAGCAACACACGCTACATATTACAAATGTGCGCTTTCTCTTTTCTTTCTTTTCCATTTAACCAGACTGAGCCACAGCAACGCGTGGCCGGGTACAGCTCTTATATCAATAAGAAGAGAAAGGCATATTTACAATAATAAAGATGGGATATAAATGATTGTGGGGTCCTGATCCTCTCTGAGCTTGGTGGTTTCCTTGCAGACGTTTCATTACCCAGCTAGGGAACATCATCAATGCTAGGAGGGAGACCCTACCGGCACTGATGATGTTACCTAGTTGGGTAATAAAACCTCTGCAGGAAGAACACCAAGCTCAGAGAGCACCAAAGACCCTCAGTCCCCTTCTTCTTCCTCTTCTTCCTCTTCTTCCTCTCTCTCTCCCACTCTGCAGAACCCGCTCCCTTCTAGAACTGGTGATGTTACCCAGTTGGGTAATGAAACATCTGCAAGAAAACAGCCAGGTTTAGAGAGCACCAAGGACCCCATGGGTCCACCCTGAGCTGCAAATATTCTCTTCCATTGGAAATAAATAGATGATAGATAGATAGATGCTAGAAAGAAAAGAAAGAAAGAAAGAAAGAAAGAAAGAGAGAAAGAAAGAAAGAAAGAAAGAAAGGAAGGAAGGAAGGAAGGAAGAGGAAGGAAGGAAGGAAGAAAGAAAGAAAGAAAGAAAGAGAAAGAAAGAAAGAAAGAAAGAAAGAAAGAAAGAAAGTTCATTACTCAACTAAAGAACATCTTCTTCATAGAACTGATGATGTTACCTTGTTGGGTAATGAAACATCTGCAAGAAAACCACCAAACCTAGAGAGCACCAAGGACCCCATGGGTCCACCCTGAGTTGCAAATATTCTCTTCCATTGGAAATAAATAGATGATAGATAGATGCTAGAAAGAAAAGAAAGAAAGAAAGAAAGAAAGAGAGAGAGAGAGAGAGAGAGAGAGAGAGAGGGAGGGAGGGAGGGAGGGAGGGAGGGAGGGAGGAAGGAAGGAAGGAAGAAAGAAAGAAAGAAAGAAAGAAAGAAAGAAAGAAAGAAAGAAAGAAAGAAAGAAAGAAAGAAAGAAAGAAAGAAAGAAAGAAAGTCCATTACCCAACTAAAGAACATCTTCTTCGTAGAACTGATGATGTTACCTCGTTGGGTAATGAAACGTCTGCAAGAAAACCACCAACCTTAGAGAGCACCAAGGACCCCTCATGTCAACCCTGAACTACAAATATTCTCCTTTATTGTTAACAGAATATGTTTCCAAGTAAATATGTTGATTATGTCAATCAGTTTTCCAAGCTATGGTGTTTTTTTTTCTGTGTCGGAGTTTCAGAATTGTACTTTAAAGGGGTCCGTTCAATTGATTCTGAACGGGTGGACTTACTGATTGCTAATCAATGCATTTGACCTCCACCTGAACGGGAGATTTCCGTGCCTGCTTGTTGCTTAATTTTACAGCACTCAAACTATTCTTGCTGCACTTGTTAAATTGTTGTTGATATGTTCCCTTTCCCCTTAAACTACCGCACAGCAGATTTTGATAGCGGATGTTGAGAGGTTAATAATAAGGGGTGAGACCAGGTAAGCAGAAAGAAATTGCTTGTCGTGCATATTCATACGCCATTGAAAGGGAACCTTGGCTGAGAAATAAAAAAAACTCGCAAAGTTCGGTAACACTTTCACTACTTCTTTGGGCTGTTAATATTTAAAGGTTCACCCTGCTTCTTTCTTTCCCCCCCTCTTTCTTCCGCAGACGAATGATATTGTCTACTACAATGCAAAAGAAGACCTGAATGATGTAAGTAACGTTTTGGAAAATAACTCTGAAAAAGCTCTAACTCCCTTAAGACTGCCATTTTCATTGGGGTCCTTGGTGCTCTCTGAGCCTGGTGACTGTAAACATTTCATTACCAAACTAGGGAACAGCACCAGGACAAACCCCACTCCTCTGCCAACACTGATGATGTTACCTGGACAGACTTGAACGCTGGGCGCTATCTAACAAAATGAAATTCAATGGTGAAAAAACCAAATGCACAGATATAGTATAGGGGGTACCTTGCTCAGTAGTAGCAACTGTGAGAGGGACCTCGGAGTCCTAGTGGTCAATCATCTAAATATGAGCCTGCAGTGTGCTGCAGCTGCCAAAAAGGCCAACACAGTGCTAGGCTGCATTAACAGAGGGATAGACTCAAGATCACGTGAAGTATTAATACCGCTTTACAATGCCTTGGTAAGGCCACACTTGGAATACTGCATCCAGTTTTGGTCACCACGATGTAAAAAAGATGTTGAGACTCTAGAAAGAGTGCAGAGAAGAGCAACAAAGATGATTAGGGGACTGGAGGCCAAAGCATATAAGGAACGGTTGTTGTAATTGGGTATGTCTAGTTTAACGAAGAGAAGGACGAGGGGGGACATGATAGNCTAATCAAGGAGAGAAGCAACCTAGAACTAAGGAGAAACTTCCTGACAGTTAGAACAATTAACCAGTGGAACAACCTGCCTCCAGAAGCGGTGAATGCTCCAACACTGGAAGTTTTTAAGAAGAGACTGGACAGCCATTTGTCCGAAATGGTATAGGGTTTCCTGCCTGAGCAGGGTGTTGGACTAGATGACCTCCAAGCTTCCTTCCAACTTTACTATTATTATTGTTGTTGTTGTTGTTGTTGTTGTTGTTGTTGTTATTATTATTATTATTATTATTATTATTATTATTATTATTATTATTATTATTATTATTATTATTATTATTATTACCTAGTTGGGCAATGAAACGTTTGCAAGAAAACCACCAAGCTCAGAAAGCACCAAGGACCCCACAGTTCAACTCTGAGATACAAATATTCTCTTATATTAGTACTACCAGTTTCATTTTGCTTCCTTTGGAGAGACCCCCCCCAAAAAAGGCTCAACAAAATCCTATTAAATGCTCTGTGAAAACAGAAGATTTAAAGTTATGTTGCAGGAGACACAGGAGAGGAGCACAGTCACATGCGTGGGTGGGATGCTGGGCAGGAGGTTAGCAAGCCCGCGTTTGAGACCCGAATCCTGCTGTGGGCTGGGTGAGCTCGCGTGCTTCGCTCCAGCTCCTGCTGGGGACATGATAGGAGCCTCCAACTGGTTGTGCCCCAGGTAACGGTGATGTCACCAGCTGACCCTTTCAACCCGGAAGCGCCTCGGTGCTTCTGACAGGGTCTATGACAGGGGTAGGCAACCTTGGCTCTTTTATGATTCGTGGACTTCAACTCCCAGAATTCCTGAGCCAGCCACGCTGAGGGGAAATGGAGAGGTTTCCATGCTGAGCCATGCTGGCTCAGGAATTCTGGGAGTTGAAGTCCACGAGTCATAAAAGAGCCGAGGTTGCCTACCCCTGCCCCAGACCCATGTTTTGACTTCTTTTTGGAAAGCCAAGAGAATGGGGGTCTCCCTCACTTCTGAGGGGAGAATATTCCACAGCGTGTTCCACCCCCCCCCCCACACACATACCATGGTTGTATGAATGATGGTGGAAGGAAGGAATTGTGGCTAGATCTAGTTCAGGGGTAGGTAACCTTGGCTCTTTTATGACTCGTGGACTTCAACTCCTAGAATTCCTGAGCCAGCCACGCTGAGGAGAAAGGGAGAGGTTTCCGTGCTGAGCCATGCTGGCTCAGGAATTCTGGGAGTTGAAGTCCACGAGTCATAAAAGAGCCAAGGTTGCCCACCCCTGGACTCTATGACAATTCACATTGGCCAATTTGCTGCGATCAACTCGCCACGGCCAACTCATTGCAGGACAAGGGTTACATGAATATTAAAGAAATAGTGGAATAGAATCACTGAAGAAAGGATGCAAAAGTAGGGGCAGAACGAAATGTGAATGGTCTCAATGAAAATATTTTTTTAAAAAAAATATTTTAAATAATTAAATAGAATTGTTAAATTATCCCTCGCGAATTGTCCCACAGTGAATTGGCCATGGCAAGTTGACCGTGGCAAGTTAGCCGTGGCGAGTTAGCCCATCCCTCTTCTTGACATGAGTGTGATGAGATGAGACACAGTCACAATACATTCCAAGCGGTTTCCTAGCATAATGCCTTGAAAGCTTTGCATTGTGTGGTCTATAGCTTTTAGGACAGTGGTTCTCAACCTGTGGGTCGGGACCCCATTTGGGGTCGATTGACCATTTCACGGGGGTCGCCAAGCAAGGCTGTCCGCCATTTTTTTGTCCGCCATTTTTTTCCCCTTTTCCGGCGGGTGCCTTATCTCCCTTGGGCTGGGCCAGCTGGTGGTCGGCCTGCTCCGTCTCTGCCGCTTGCCAGCTACGCCTCAGCCGGCGCAGGGGGCGGAACCACGCATGCGCGGCGCTCCCGGGCAGGGAAAGTCCTCGACTTATGACCGGTTGGGTAGTCCTCGACGTACGACCGGTTTAGTCCTCAACTTACGACCGGTTTAGTCCTCGACTTACGACCGGTTGGGGTCGCGGCATTAAAAAGGTTGAGAACCACTGTTTTAGGAGAACCAAACTAGGAACTTCAGAAGGTGGTTGAGAAAAAAAATAGATATTATAAAGCAGCCTATAAACCTGAAAAATAAATAAATCTCAGAAAATAAACACAAGAAGCCTTGTGTTTGGGGTGGTTTCTCTCTTATTCTATTTGGAACGAGCTGTTTGCTGCTAAACTGCTCCACTGGGAGTGGTACTTTTAATATTGAATAGTAGGTTAATTTTTTTAATTATACACATAAATAAGTTCCAGTGTGAACTAGACTTCCTGCAAGTGCATTGTCTCATCGTTTGGTTGACCCATAAAGGGAACATTTTGCAAAACCAAACAAAAAGGAACAGAACAGAATTTCGCAGAGTATTAATCCTAATCCAGATGTAATTAGGTAGTACGTAAAATGTCTTGTTTGAGAACATTCTGACCTGAACATTCATGTGAGGCTGATTACCAAGTTAGAACATGCTATTGTGGGTATGTTTGCACAACTGTAGAAGAAAGTCAACCCAACCGGTAGTTGGGTAGATTTATAGTCTTTAAAATAATAATTAAAAAAAACACCCCAAGCCAGAGGCTTTGTTTCATATATGTTGCATGCGGTCCTCCAAGCTTAAAACCAATTCTGCATTTTCTTTCCTGCAGAGAGGAAAGAAAAAAATGTTCTTTCAATCAGATCAGTCTGTTAGAGTGGTCCATGGGGCCATCACACCCACCTCTTAATGCAGGTGTCTTCAAACGTGGCCCTTTCATGACTTGTGGACTTCAACTCCCAGAATTCCTCAGCCAGGCACGCTGGCTGAGGAATTCTGGGAGTTGAAGTCCACAAGTCATAAAAGGGCCAAGTTTGAAGACACCTGTCTTAATGTAACCCTTCTCCTTCTCTTTCTCTTTCTCCTTCTCTCCTTCTCCTTCTCTCTCTCAACTTATGGAGATTGTATATTTTCTGAGACTCTCTATCCTCTCTTTTATAAATTCTTTCCTGATGTGGGAAGGAAAATCATATTTCCCTTACGTTACAGCTAACCAAAGATCCTTGTAGGACAGCGATGGCGAACCTTTTAGAGACCGAGTGCCCAAACTGCAACCCAAAACCCAGTTATGCATCGTCGAGTGCTGGGTGGGTGTGGCCCATTGGGTGGGTATGGTCCATTGGTTGGGTGTGGCCCATTGGGTGGGTGTGGTCCATTGGGTGGGCATGGCCCATTGGGTGGGTGTGGCTGTGGTGATAATGGCAGACTGGGTGGGACTAAAAAGTTCAATCAATCAATTCCAACTTTGCAAGTTCTTTTTTTTTTCCCTGTGAGAAGTTGAAATTGATTGATTGAACCGTTTTCTTTTTTTGCACACGGCGCTGGAGGCCTAAAGTGAAAAGGTTTTATAAAACCCAGCTGAAGGCCTAGGACTGGGGCGACGGTGCATGTGCCCACAGAGAGGGCTCTGAGTGCCGTTTCTGGCACCCGTGCCATAGGTTCGCCACCACTGTTGTAGGACCTTGATGTCAGAAGACAAAAGGATTGGATTTAAATATTACTGTTGGAGGTTGTGATGCAAATAATAGGTAATATCCTTACCTGATGACCTCATGGCAGACCTCATTTTGACATCACAGTTTGTTATGACAGCTGCCACGTCTACATTCTGCAAGAGTACCTCCCAAGGATATAGGGGACTGCAACTCCAATTATTTAGAGTTTGACAGTTTTTGTTTTAAAGTTGGAAATTATTTTCTCCTCCCGACAACGCAGCCTGCTATTTTAAAATACGGCGTGGGCGGATAAACTAATAGCAAAGTTTCTGTAAAAAAACTTTAGTCAGATCACCACGCTTCATTTGCACCTAGCTGTAAAATGGGATTTCAGATTGATCGTATCTCTGTGGCATGTGATGCCGATGCCAGATAATTAAAGAAGTAGCGAGCAAGGAAGCAAGATAATTATAGAAATATGAATTGCAGAGTGGACATGGAAAATTAGATGCGATGTAGATGCAGGGAACTTTTTTTTAAAGAGCTGTCCAAAGTTGTCTTTTTAATTAATTAAAAAGCTCAGTTTTGCTTCCTTTTTCGAGAAAAATAGTGAAGCTTTATACAAATAAGATATTCATGCGAATGTCTTCAAAAAGATCGTGTGATTTAAAGCACTTTCTGATGTATACTGTAACAGAATAACAAAGTTGGAAGGGACCTTAGAGGTCTTCTAGTCCAACTCCCTGCTCAAACAGGAGACCCTATACCATTTCAGACAAGTCCAGTCTCTTCTTAAAAGCCTCCAGTGATGGACCACTCACAACTTCTGAACACCGTGTATTCTCGCTGTCAGAAAAAAATCTCCTTATTTTAGGTTGTTTCTCTCCTTGATTAGTGTCCTTCCATCCATTGCTCAAATTGGGTCATCAGTCTGGAGTCCCTTCATGCCCACGAGTGATCTAAGTCCAGTCCACCTAAGTCCAGTCCAACTCTTATCTACCACCAATTTGCTTTGACCGTTAGTAGTTCAGATTCTTGTAGCAAGCTGAAGCTTGCAATAAATCTTTATATTAATAATAATAATAATAATAATAATAATAATAATAATAATAATAATGATGATGATGATGATGATGATGATGATGATAATAATAATAATAGTAATAATAATAAAGTTGGAAGGGACCTTGGAGGTCATCTGGTCCAACCCCCTGCTCAGGCAGGAAACCCTTTGGACAAATGGCTGTCCAGTCTCTTCTTAAATACTTCCAGTGTTGGAGCATTCACCGCTTCTGGAGGCAGGTTGTTCCACTGGTTAATTGTTCTAACTGTCAGGAAGTTTCTCCTTAGTTCCAGGTTGCTTCTCTCCTTGATTAGTTTCCATCCGTTGCTTCTTGTCCTGCCTTCAGGGGCTTTGGAGAACAGCTTGACTCCCTCTTCTTTGGGGCAGCCCCTGAGATATTGTAGCACAGCTAACATGTCCCCGCTCGTCCTTCTCTTCGTTAAACTAGACATACCCAATTCCAACAACTGTTCCTTATATGTTTTAGCCTCCAGTCCCCTGATCATCTTTGTTGCTCTTCTCTGTACTCTTTCTAGAGTCTCAACATCTTTTTTACATCGTGGTGACCAAAACTGGATGCAGTATTCCAAGTGTGGCCTTACCAAGGCCTTGTAAAGTGGTATTAACACTTCACGTGATCTTGATTCTATCCTCTGTTAATGCAGCCCAGCACTGTGTGGGCTTTTTTGGCAGCTGCAGCACATCAATTTGAACTGCCTGGGCTCCCGTTTTCCCATGCTTGACATGAGCCCATAAAATATACAATGGAAAAAGAACATAATTCCTGCAGCTTCTAGAGCTTTGGAGAAGGTAGGCTTTTTCACTTGGAAAAGATACCGGAAGAGGCGAACCAGTATGTCTGCATCTTGCAGATCCCGCAGTTACGGATCTTTGTTTAGTGTTTGCTTGCAAGGCTGCGAGTCTTTGCAAAATTCTGTTAACGTAGCCTTACAATAGAGTCCTATCTGGTCTGTCCGGGCAGGCTGACATCAAGCTGTCAAGTGTGAAGGGACAAAACTCCCACTGTCTCTTTTACAATGTGAGAAATTAGGGGAGATCCTTTCTTTCTCCTATTGTGCAGCTGCAGGCAGTAGCTCCTCTTATTTATAATAATAATAATAATAAAGTTGGAAGGGACCTTGGAGGTCATCGAGTCCAACCCCCTGCCCAGGCAGGAACCCTACACCATTTCAGACAAACGGCTGTCCAGTCTCTTCTTAAAAACTTCCAGTGTTGGAGCATTCACCGCTTCTGGAGGCAGGTTGTTCCACTGGTTCATTGTTCTAACTGTCAGGAAGTTTCTCCTTAGTTCTAAGTTGCTTCTCTCCTTGATCAGTTTCCACCCGTTGCTTCTCGTCCTGCCTTCAGGCACTTTGGAGAATAGCTTGACTCCCTCTTCTTTGTGGCAGCCCCTGAGATATTGGAACACTGCTATCATGTCCCCCCTTGTCTTAATCGTTCCCTGTCTCCTTAAGGTCATTCCCACATACCATTATGGAAACGGAGGCATCTCCAGAATTATTTTGCTTCCAACTACATTTGTTCCTTCAACACTGTACACTAATAACCAACCCTTGACAATTCCTCAGTACTAAGAGCATGGTGCTGATGTTTGATGTCTCAGCAGCTGTCAATCACCATGTATAGGTTTTGGTCAATAAATAAGTCAGAATACAGTATTGCAAGCAAATAGTGTTGGATGGCATGCTAATTAAAGCTACGGTTTCGAACTCCTGCAGATTTTTCAGTGCCTGAAATATTTAAAACCCTGGGGCTATGGTAAGCCGCTTCTGCAAGGATTTTTTTATTTTATTTTTTTTACAAGAAACTTGATATTATTCAAGTCTGATGGACTTGTTGCAATTTCTTCCCAGGAGTTTTTTAATAAGGATCTGGGGGGGGGGGGGGCAGGGGTGTCTGTATTAGCATAATGGCAGGAAGTCCTGCCTTCCATCTTTTAGCAGAAAGTTTAAATTCTCAAACTCATATCCTCAGTGCCACCCACCCCAACGTTTGTGGCACCCTCTTTGTGGGTCTGCTTTTAAAGACAACACAGAAACTGCAGCCGATACAGTTAGTCCTCAACTTAACAACCGTTCGTTTAGCGACCGCTCAGAATTACAACGGCACTGAAAAAAGTGACTTACGACCGTTCTTCACACTTACGACCGTTGCAGCGTCCCCTTGATCACGTGATCAAAATTCAGATGCTTGGCAACTGACTCACATTTATGACAGTCACAGTGTCCCTGGGGGAGTGGTCACGTGACATGCAAAGTCAGTGAGAATCCAGATTCACTTAACAACTGTGTTACTAACTTAACAACTGCAGTGACACCCTTAATAACTGTGGCTGGAAAGGTTGTAAAATGAGGCAAAACTCACTTAACAGATGTCTCACTTAACAACAGAAATTGCAGTCGTAAGTCGAGGACTACCCGTACAAACCGAAGCATCCAGGATGTTAGCAGGTAGAGCCCCTAGTTGTGCATTTGATTTCTTTTTTCCAAGGGGGCTGGACTAGAAGACCTTCCAGGGTCCCTTCCAGCTCTATTCTATTCAAGTGCTAGAAATGGCCTTTGCCAAAAACTACGATGCCAGCCAGAAATAAATAACCATAGTTGTGCTTGTTCACAAGCAAGAGCTTAGGAATTGTATTTAATTAAGGTCTGAATAATGTGAAGTGATTTGTCTGTTATGGAGGCCACAACAGAAATAAAAACAGGAACAGTAATAAAAGTGGGTTGGTCCCAGCTTAACAACTGTCACAATTTTTGACCCTAGTGAGCAGGCTCTATTTTGGCCGTATGTGTTGGAGAAGGAGAGGTGGAACCTGAGGGAAGAGTCAAAAGAGGAATCAGCCTAGAAATATGCATGTACCCACAAACCCACATATATATGACACAGAAAAACACCACAAGTCTAATTCTAATGCATACATACAGTAGTGGCCAAAATTGTGGAAACCTTTTGGGAAAAGTGTATTTTTGAGGTTTGATGGCTAATAATACCACTTTTTTGGGGAGTAGTACCATAAAATTATATATCAGTGGAAAGATAATTTAATCAAGAATGTAATGCAACAAAGTTTGTTCTATTATCTGTACTGTAACATATGAAACGTTATAGCCAAATAACCAGAAAAAGGAAGCACAACTTGCTTAGGTTGATCGCAGGTAGCTTTCCTTCATCTGATTGTAGCCAATGAGCGTGAGCGTTTAGAGAGCCAATCGGGTATCCTCTTGTTTTGGCCATGAGCCAATCAGATCACAGTAGGATCCAGTGATTGATGTCACGTATTGAAGCTGAGAGGAGGACATTTGTCAGTGTGTTATGTGATCGCTATCAAGTTGGCTGGTTTTTGTTGTGTTCTTTAATTTAGTCAGCTTGTAAAACGTAATAAAATTAAAGTCATGGTGCAAAGAGTTGACTGGTCACCCAGAAAGCGATGTAAAATAGTATTATTAAGTGGACAAGGCTACAGTTATAAAGAAATTAGAAGAAAAATGGGTGGAAACTTAACCAAAGGTGGCATTTCTACTGTACACTTTTCCCAAAAGGGTCCCACAATTTTGGCCACTACTGTACCTAAATAACTAGTTGCCAAGCTTCTGAATTTTGATAACGTAATCACGGGAACGCTGCAACAGTCATAAGTATGAAAAATGGTCAGAGGCCACTTGTTTGGAAAGTGACTTTTCCAAAGTGACCATTTGCAACTTTGAACAGTCACTAAACGAACTATTGTAAGTCAAGGACTATCTGTAGTTGTTAGAAATCGCACCTAGCTAGAGACCAGGAACACTTGTCTGCTCGGTCCCTCACAGTGTAAATTATAGGAAGGGATAATTTTAGAAAAATTAAATTATAGGAAGGGATAACCTGGACTATCAAGATCCATCCCTGCCTCCTTTCAAAATTCAAGATTTTCAGGCCTTACCCATAAAAAAAAAAGCCCCCAGTTTGTGGCAAACTTCCCAGCAATGGAGGATTTTGGAGATGTAAAGTTTGTTGTCTAACAGATTCAAGCACATATATATTGTTGCTGCACAATACACTCTCCCGGCGTTCCCAACACCAGCGAGGTTCTTGTCAGCCCGACATATGGCTGTCTGCATAATTTACTTCCGTCGGCAGATGTCAAAGCCAGCCCTGCTGTGCCAATCTCCAATTTTTATCTCCTGCCCCCTGAAATACAGTCTTTTTTAGCCTCCCAAAATGGCCTGTCATCCATCACACATTTTTAATTTTGTCTCCTGTTTCCTATCCTTTCTTGATCTCTCTCTCTCTCTTTCCCTTTGTATACTCAACTGCACGAGTCAAGTGTCCATTTTTCTCCAAAGCCCTCTCATTCTGGCCCTTTTTATCTTCCGTGTCTATGGAGTTTGTCCGTCATCCGGATCATTTTAGCTTCAGTGTTTTTACCTTTCTGTTCTCTAAGCTTCTCTGTTATCCTACTTAACTACTGTTTAATAGGATGCTGGTTTGGCCCTGTGGGTTTCTTCTATCCTTGTCTATCCATGCCGACTTTTGACTTGACAAGAGATAAGGAGTGTCTTTCTCCCATTCTTTTTATTTCCTGATCAACATCAACATTTCTGTTTATGGCTCCGTGAGGCATCTCCATCACGGCATCAAACAATACGAGATTATGACTGGACAGCCATTTGTCTGAAATGGTATAGGGTTTCCTGCCTGAGCAGGGGGTTGGACTAGATGACCTCCAAGGTCCCTTCCAACTTTATTATTATTATTATTAATTGCACCCAAAGGTGCAACATCAAAACTATCACTACAGGTAGTCCTCAACTTACCACAGTTCATTCAGTGGCCGTTTTGAAGTTACAACAGCACTAAAAAAAAATGACATGACCATTTTTCACACCTACCACCGTTGCAGCGTCCCCGTGGTCACGTGATCAAAATTCAGACGCTTGGAAACTGGCATGTACGTATGACTGTTGCCCTGTTCCGGGGTCACGTGATCCCCTTTTGCGACCTTCTGACAAGCAAAGTCAATGGGGAAGGTAGATTCACTTAATAATAGTGTGACTAACTTAATAACTGTAGTGATTCACTTAACCACTGTCGCAAAAAGGTCATAAAATGGGGCAAAACTCACTGAACAAATGCCTCACTTAGCAACATAAATTTGGTCTCAGTTATAGTTGTTAAGACAAGGACTACCTGCCTTGAATGAAATATCAGGAATAACTATCACGGTGATTTGCCACGCGCTAAATTAATAAATGGACATAATCTTGGTGTGTTCTCTGTGCCTTGTGGGTTCTTTGTTTTCATTAACCTGGTGTTTCAAAAATGTCTTCAGATTACTTGAAGAGGTAATGAAGTTTGTGTTTTTTTTAAAAAAAATCAGATTTGTTTACCTCTTTGAAATTTCCCAATATTCATTTTTTTAATGGAAGGATCAACCGCAGGAGGTTTCCAGATGTGAGGATCTGAAATACAGCATGACTTAACAATACGGGGGGGGGGGAATTAACTGAGGACTAGAAGGCTTAGTTCTTCCTAATTTACAGGCTCTTCAGAGCAAACCTGTCTGCAAAATGTCAACATTCTCTCTCCAATTCCACCTGCTTCGGTCCTAACAAAATAGCCAATGGAGCCATCTAGTGACGAGAAAAATAGATTGTCATGCTCGGGAGAATTTGTAGGTCTGGGCAAGAGTTTTAAAGCATTTCAAAATTAAACCCAAGAATGTAAGAAAAGATCAAATCTCTCTCAAATTGAAATCACGTCTGGTAATCCAACGCATAATACCCGCTTAGTTTTCTTAGCAACAAGCAAAGTTGTCTTGCTGGCTTCTGGAATGACTTTTTAAGTCTCCGTCTAGTTTACGTTAGAGTCCTTAACCCCACATATTGTTTTTGAGTTCACCCAACGTAGTGACAGATTTTATCTTCCTGGGCTCCAAGATCACCACAGATGGGGACTGCAGCCAAGAAATTAAAAGACGCTTGCTCCTGGGGAGGAAAGCTATGGCAAATCTAGACAGCAGACTAAAAAGCAGAGACATCTCCCTGCCAACAAAAGTGTGTATAGTCAAGGCCATGGTTTTCCCAGTTGCAATGTATGGCTGTGAAAGTTGGACCATAAGAAAGGCTGAGCGCAAAAGAATGGAGGCCTTTGAACTATGGTGCTGGAGAAGACTCCTGCGAGTCCCCTGGACTGCAAGGCGATCCAACCGGTCAGTCCTATAGGAGATCAACCCTGACTGCTCTTTAGAAGGCCAGATCCTGAAGTTGAAACTCAAGTACTTTGGCCACCTAATGAGAAGGAAGGACTCACTGGAGAAGAGCCTAATGCTGGGAAAGATGGAGGGCAAGAGAAGACAGGGACGACAGAGAATGAGGTGGCTGGATGGAGTCACTGAAGCAGTAGGCGTGAGCTTAAATGGACTCCAGAAGACAGTAGAGGATAGGAAGGCCTGGAGGAACGTTGTCCATGGGGTCGCGATGGGTCAGACATGACTTCACAACTAACAACAACAACAACAAATGTTATTGATCAGAATAGAGCTGGAAGGGACCTTGGAGGTCTTCTAGTCCAACCCCCTGCTCAAGACCCTCTACCATTTCAGACAAATGGTTGTCCAGTCTCTTCTTAAAAACCTCCAGTGATGAAGCACCGACAACTTTTAAAGGCAAATGGTTCCACTGATTAATTGTCCTCACTGTTAGGAAGTTTCTCCTTAATTCCAGATTGCTTCTCTCCTTGTTTAGTTTCCATCCATTGTTTCTTGTCCTGCCTTCTGGTGTTTTGGAGAATAGTTTGAAGACATGGTTAACAACCCTGTTTTTGAGAAATCAATCAGTAACATCCATTCCCACCACAACTTAATTTCAGGATCCAATCTGAACCGGTCACCGGAACCAGAGGTTTAATCTTCCAAGCTTTCGGACAAATTTATTCAACTTAGTTTATTCAGTGGTTTCCTATCTCCAGATTAAGCCATTTTTAACATCTTTTGATGCTTACGAAGTATACAAAGAAAAGTAAATGGAACTTGAAGTAAATCTACTTCTTTTGGGTGATTTATCCTTCCCTATTGAAGGATCTTTAAACTTTGTCTCCTTTCTGATCATCTCTGATTTAAAGAAATTTAGAGAACAATGAATCAGAGGAACAGCTTGCCTTCAGAAGTTGTGGGTGCTCCATCACTGGAGGTTTTTAAGAAGACACTGGACAATCATTTGGAATAGGGTCTACTCTTTGAGCAGGAGGTTGGACTAGAACAGGGCTTTTCAACCTTTTCACCCATTGTACCACTTTTAGGATATGGCAATATCTGAGTACCACCAGTCGCCTAGCAAGGTGTCAAAAACTTGATGACCCCCCCCCCGAAAAGGAAAAAAGTGATAAAGTACAGGTAGTCCTCAACTTCCAACAGTTCACTTAATGACTGTTTGAAGTTACAATGGCACTGAAAAAAAGTGCCCCCCAAGCCACAGCCGAGCAAGACACCTGCCTGCCCACCCGGCGGCGCTCTTCCTCCTGTCTGAGGTTTCCATTGTTGTGAGCATTTCGGTTGAGGATTGGCAGCAGGGGTGGGGTGGGGGGTGTTTGGTTTTTATTCCCCCCCATCTGCTGGGTGGTTGCAGCAGGTTTTGGTCACTTCACATGACCCTGGGACACTGTGACCGTCATAAATATGAATCAGTTGCCAAGGATCTGAATGTAAATCACAAGACCCTGGAGATACTGCAACGTTCCAGCTGATCGGCGCTTCTTCTGGGCTCAGCAGGATCAGTGCTGCTTTCCAGCTGATCGGCGCTTCTTCTGGGCTTAGCAGAAGTGCCAGGATCAGTGCAGAGCTCCAGCTGGAGCCTGGCGCTGATCCTGGCGCTTCCGCTGAGCCCTGACAGCCCTGCAGCTCCAGCCGTCTCTTGCTCAGGCTTGTGCGGTGCTGCCACCAGTTCAGCTCATTCCCCTCCCCACTACCACTTTTCTAGGATGGTCACGTACCACCTGCCAGGTGCCAATGTACCACAGGTGGTACCCGTACCACTGGTTGAAAAGCCCTGGACTAGAAGACCTCCAAGATCCCTTCCAATTCTGTTATTCTATAATTCTATAAAGCTTGTCTTAACTTTTTCTCCCTTCAACCAGCTTGGCATTAGAACTTTTCTGCTGGAACGCCAAACTAACTTCCTGGAGAATCATAATCAGGTCAGACGGCCAAGAAAGAGAAGAGTTGCAGAAAATGTCCTTAGCCATAACTCACTTTTTATTGCCCACAACTCTATATTTCCAGAAGGTATACTTTAATAGATGACCAAACCAAGCAGTGACACTGGATAAAATTAGAAAGTTCTGCTCACTCAGACTTTTGTGCGAAGACATGAAGGCGAGGCTATGAATACCACAGGCCAGCATTGCTGTCAGCAATAATATGAGAGTATTAATAATAAGGTTGCAATATTTAGATTAATAAAAGGGCTTGCTCATTTAAAGAATGCTCCACTATCATGTTTCACTGAGAAGGCTTTGCGCAAAGTTGAGGACTGAATACTTGACCCAAACTCACATTTATTTGTTCATTATATTTATACCCTGCTTTTCCGTTCAGTGCACAGGATGGCCTTTCCCCACAATAACACACTTGAGAGAGAGAAGAACGGTCCAAAATTATGCCGGTAGCTTTTGTGACTAAGGATGGAGTTGAACTTACATCTCCCTAGTCCAATATTTTAACCACTGCACTACCCTGACTGGCGTAAAAATGTCAGCCTAACTAGGTCAACCAGACGATGAAATCAACTCTACAAGAAGCCTAAAACTACTTTAATTGAGGCTGGCTATAATCACAGATTCTTTCAATACGACATTTGCAGTAAATACTGAATTTTCTGAGGAGGGGTTCTAATTAGTTTATGTCTGCTTTGTGTTCTACACCATGAGCAAATGTTCTGGTTAATTTAGATTTTATGTCTCTTTAGTATCCTGTCTGCTATAATTAATGGGAGATCTTTTTTTGGCCACGTAAGGTATCGCACGTCACCCCAGCAGTACGCTTCCTGCAACAGAATGAATTCTTATTATAAACCATCTAGAGACCTGGTTTTTGTGGCTACAGTGTGCTTAATAAATAATCTTTCTTTTGAGACCTCTGACTGTTTCCTTCTTTCTCTTTGCTTTAGAGGAGATGTGTTTGCCAGGTGGCTGCTGTATCTAAGTGCCTATTTGTGTTAAATAAACTTGCAGACCAGACATCAGTTGGATCTCTAGCCAATACATTAGTCTTGATTTATTGTTATTATTCAGCAAAACGTTGTACTAATTCCAGGAGATGTCTAGCTTGAAAGCTGGCTGGATGACCTTGGGCCAATGCCTCTCTCCCATCCCAGCCTACATCACAGGACTGTTGTTTTGGGGAAAATCAGAGGAGGAAGGAGTATTAATTATGTTCACCATCTAGAATCATTTGTAAAAACAATAAAGGCAGGGTGTAAGTTAATTAAATAAGTAATACAATTCTGGTGTCCAGGTTAGTTCTAACAACTTGAGTTATGCCAGAGTTTTCCACAGAATTGGTGGATTTTTTTTTGTATTTCTCTAACTCCAAAGGAGAAATCAACCAGGGCAGGGGTAGGCAACCTTGGCTCTTTTATGACTCGTGGACTTCAACTCCCAGAATTCCAGAGCCAGCATGGCTCAGCTTGGAAACCTCTCTGTTTTTCCTCAGCATGGCTGGCTCAGGAATTCTGGGAGTTGTAGTCCACGAGTCATACAAGAGCCAAGGTTGCCTACCCCTGAACCAGGGGCATCTTGATTTCTCCCACCCCAGCCAAAAGGTGTCCCTGATTTGGCTCAACAATTAATAGTTCTCTGCACCTCACTTTGGGACCAATTCGTCACGTTTTATTTCAGAGTCACGTGAGCGAGATTTTGGTGAGTTTCAGTGGACGGATCAAGAAAGAATTCGACAAACAAAAGCCAGGTTTTAATAGATGGAAAAATTAATCTTCAGGCTTTGGACTCCTGTGGGATTTTCCTATGACATTATTGATTGTGTTTCAGCTCCTGCCGAAGGAGAAAAATTGGTTGGAGTTGAGTTTTAATTGTTTTCAGGCCAGGCTGGATTACGGGGCTTCAAAACAGGCTAGCTTCTTTTGTCAGGCAAGTTGGTCGTCTTAAAACAATAGAAAAGCAAATGAGGATATAGAAGAATGTAATGGATGATTTAGACTGATTTTAAGATATCATCAAGGATGCAAGTTTATGAATGCGTTAAAAAGATTTTTCCACTTTTTTTCTAAAGGTACCACTATATTTGAATATAGGATCACAATACAGATTATCCTTGACTTACAAAAGTTCATTTAGTGCCCATTCAGAGTCACAATAGCACTGAAAAATGGGACTTATGACCCTTTTCACACTTACTCCATTGAGCGCCCCCCCTAAGTCACATAGTCAAAATTAAAGCACTTGGCAACCGACTCATATTTATGATGGTTGCAGCATCCCAGGGTCACGTGATCCCCTTTTGCAACCTTCTGACAAGCAAAATCAATGGGAGAGCCAGATTCACTTAACAACCATGTTACTAACTTAATGACTGCAGTGATTCACTTAACAACTGTGGCAAGAATGGTCGTAAAATGAGGCAAAACTCACTTAACAGCTGTCTTATTTAACAGTGGAAATTTGGAAGTGAATTGTGATCATAAATCAAGGATTACCTATAATAATTTGACATGGTATAGGTTCTGCTGCTTAAGACCTCCAAGGTCCCTTCTAACTATTCTATTCTATTCTNTTCTATTCTATTCTATTCTATTCTATTCTATTCTATTCTATTCTATTCTATTCTATTCTATTCTATTCTATTCTATTCTATTCTATTCTATTCTATTCCTGTTCTGTTCTGTTCTTTTCCGTTCCATTCTATTCTCTATATTCTATTCTATTCTATTCTATTCTATTCTATTCTATTCTATTCTATTCTATTCTATTCTATTCTATTCTATTCTATTCTGTTCTGTTCTGTTCTGTTCTGTTCTGTTCTGTTCTATTCCATTTCCATTCCATTCCATTCTATTCCTACTTTCTGTCTTTGGATCTGGCCTGTTCCCAAATTGCAAATCTAAGTTACCTTTACACACAATGTATTCGATTTTAACATTTTGCTTCCTTTTTTCCCCCCCGTTTGGAAAAGTCTGGAAGAAGCGAGAACGAAACAGGGAGCCAGAGAATCAAACCTCTGTTTGAAGAAGATCCTTTGTTCGGTCGACAAACATCATATCAACATGCTGCTGTCCATATACCAACCGATATCTACGATGGCTGTAAGTGTGGAGAGATTAATACCATCTTCTTTTTTATATATATAAATATTTTATTAATTTTCTATTTTTACAAACAAGTGCTTAATAAACAACGTGTTGACTGGGTCCATTAATAATTCCGTGGTACATGTAAGCTTCTTCAAACTAAATCCAATATTACACCATCTAATACAGGGCTCTTCAAACTTGGTCCTTTTATGACTTGTGGACTTCAACTCCCAGAATTCCTCAGCCAGGCACGCATTACAAAGCCTTAGTAAGACCACACTTGGAAAACTAAATCCAGTTTTCGTCACCATGATATAAGAAAGATGTTGAGGCTCTGGAAAGAGTGCAGAGAAGAGCAACAAAGATGATCAGGGGACTGGAGGCTAAAACATAAGAAGAATGGTTGCAGGAATTGGGTATATCCAGTCTAGTGAAAAGAAGGACCAGGGGTAACATGATAGCAGTCTTCCAATATTTGAGAGGTTGCCACCAAGAAGAGGGAGTCAAGCTATTTTCCAAAGCACCAGAAGGCAAGACAAGAAGCAATGCTTAGAAACTAACCAAGGAGAGAAGCAACCTAGAACTAAGGAGAAATTTCCTGATAGTTAGAACAATAAACCAGTGGAACGGCTTGCCTTCAGAAGTTGTAGGTGCTCCATCAAGGAGGCTTTTAAGAAGAGACTGGATGGCCAATTGTCTGAAACGGTATAGGGTCTCCTGCGAAAGCAGGGGGTTGGACTAGAAGATCTCCAAGGTCCCTTCCAACTCTGTTATTCTGCTATTCTGTTAACATGACATTTGAACTTCCCTCCAGTCAGTTTGAGGTTATGCTTCACTGTTCTTGATTTTTGCTTAATTTCATCTGAGCAGACAAATATTGAACAGAGAAGAATACAAGAGTCTTGGCATGGAACAGATCAATTTTCTGTACTGACTAACCTCATCTGGGGGATGGCGTCCTTATATAAATGTGATACATTGCTTGTTGATGCCTTCATTGGCATCTTGTTTTGGAATGGTACCATAGCAGAAAGGGTGCAAGTCTTCTTGAACGCCTTAATTCAGTGGTGGCGAACCTATGGCACGGGTGCCAGAGGCGGCACTCAGAGTCCTCTCTGTGGGCACGCGCGCCGTTGCCCCAGTCCTAGGCCTTCACCTGGGATTTATAAAACCTTTTCTCTTTAGGCCTCCGCCGTGTGCAAAAAAAAAAAAGGTTCAATCAATGAGTCAATTTCAACTTCTCGCAGAGAAAAAAAGATCTTGCAAAGTTGGAATTGATTGATTGAACTTTTTAATCCCACCCAGTTTGCCGTTACCAGCGCAGCCATGCCCACCCAATGGGCCACACCCACCCGGCACCCGACAATGCATAAATGGGTTTGGGGTTGCAGTTTGGGCACTCAGTCTCTAAAAGGTTCGCCATCACTGCCTTAATTGATGACTCAATGGACACTGGTCCATAATGCACATCCCTCTAAGACTTTTGCTCCTTCAGACTTAACAAATAAAAAATTGGAAGTGTCTTTTAACTCAGCCATCTTCAAGCTCCATTGAAATCTTAACAGTGAATTGAAGGCCTCAACTAGACTTGTATTTATTTAGAGTTTTCCCTGATTGTGAGGGTCTATATCTCTAAATGTCACTCAAGTAGAAACATGAATGTCAAAAGCAGTAAGCGGAGACAAAGTTTGAGTTCAATTTCCCCGGCAGCCCATCGGATCTGGAGGATTATGCTGTGATTCCGACTTTATTAATTTAAAGGTGCATTGCAATTGCTGGATTAGGGTGGAATTTGCTGATGTTTTAGGCTTCCTTAAGAGAAATTGATCATTTCTGAAGGGTTAATTTATATTCTGAAGGGAGGGAAGGAAAGAGAGATGATTCATGGGCAAAACCTCACTTGAAATGTTTTAATTTAATCCTGACTTTTCGGGTTGACATATATCTTCATTAAGCCTATAATGCCAAACTAATAAGTTAGTAGGGAAACTTTGCAACCTGAATATTCAATATAATTTTACCATATGGACAAATGAGCTGGATTAACTTGCTCTTCTAGATACGGTTTGAATAGGAAAGAGAGCGGATCAGGGTTTGAACATGGAAAATGTCAGGCTTATATACATCATGCGCTGACTGGGAAGGTATTTAAGAAGTACAAAGAAGCAACTTCTGGAATTTTGGGAACTGTGACTGCAAGATTGATCGGATCTTGTTGTGTGTTTAGAACCAATATTTCCGTACCTGTCAACATAAGCCATAAATGGAGAAAAATGTAGGCAATAATTACTCTATTTTTCTTCCTGAAAGACAAAGAAATATTGGCCTCCTTATTATAACTAACTAGCTAACTAAATAAATGTTGTGAGCCACTCAGAGTCCTCTTTGAGTGATATAGTAGCTATGTAAATTTGAATAATGAACAAATGAAATATTTAACAGGAAGAACGGCATATAAGGCTGTAATTGTCAGCATTTGGAGAAGGACAGGCAGAACCTGGGAATGGAGTCAAGAGAGGAATCAGCCTGCAGTCGTTACGTTGTCACAAATGTTCTAAGTCCAATCCCTCTTGAACTCTGTTGATTTTTATTTAACATCAACCGTTAGTTGATTAGATTCTTGTCAATAGGCAGGAGCAATAAATCGGCAAAGGTGGAATTTAACCTGTGGTCCTGATTCTTCAGGCTCGACAGATCACCATAACACCTGAACCCTAAATTATAGTTAAATGTAAAACATAAGTCAGTGAATTATTCTTCCCACCGCTTTACCAAACACGTTACACAAATTAAATCATTAACATGTTAGAGTTGAATTCAATCATTCTTGACATTAGGAAGCAGGCTTGAATTGTTTTAGCTCGTGTCTCTTCCTCCCCTATTTACAGCCGATGTTATTTGACACCTGAGCAGCCATTCTGATAAATTAAAGATGTGCTAGATGTTTTTGCTCAATTAGATTGAGTCGGGGATTGGTGGAAACTCCTATTAATGTTATGAATGCTCTTTAAAAAACCATGTTGCTCATACCAAGTATAATTAGTGTCTAATTTCCCAGGGGTGGCCGCTGTGCAATTGAGAGGCCTCGCATCTGCGTTTGTCACTCCCGTGTTAAAACCCGGAATTAATGTGCGTGTGTCGATCTGGCCTGTTTCGCCCTCCTTCTTGTTTTAAAGGATATTGTCCACTAGTTAATCACTTGGGACATTGTGTTTGACAGTTGAACAATGGAGGATAAAGGATTGCAGGCTAGGACAGTGTTCAGAATTAAACACGGTTCACAAATGGAAGGGCATCGGGACAATATTTTAAAATCCTCTTATTTTTCCTCCCACCCGTCACTTTATTACTTCCTGAAGTGACAATGCAGCATTCTTCTTGGCAATTCGCAGTCAAGGGAAATTAGAGATACTTTCTTCCCCGTTGAGTTTTAAATATAAGCAAGGGCAGA
>NW_015391128.1:55730-80427 GCF_001527695.2 Protobothrops mucrosquamatus
AGGGCAGAATGAATGGATAAGTTATCTTTTTTTCCCCCCTGAAAATAGAGTCACTGCTTCACTGACTTCCCTTCCCAAAATATTTTCAGCCTAGATTTCAAAGGGCTGGAAGAGAGAGAAAAGGCAAAATACATCTTAACGGCAGATGATTTGTTAGACCTGTGCACATATTGAAAGCCAGCAAGTCTCTGCTATTTATTAACACAACTCATTTGCTTCTCACCCTTCTCTGCAAGCCTCCGTGGTGTGTTTATGTGTTTGTGCTGTGCATTTGTGTCAGAGAGAGCTGTTGCTGAAAAAAAATCAAGATGGCAGCCACAATTGCACGATCAAAATCCTGCTTGGCACAAAAGGAAAGCTAGAGTTAGACTTAAAAAATGGGATTTCTTTATGTGACCTACAATGGAAGAGCTTAAAATCTTACTTAATGGGCTAAGGAGATTTTAAAAGACACTAGCTGATTTAATATTTAGGATCTAGACCTATAAGGGAAATAAAAAATAGTTACTAGAATAATAGTTTTGAATTATAATATAGAAGTTGGATTGAGACGATAAAGGTTATTTTATTAGTAAATGATGTGGTATTAGGATGAGAAATAGAATATGTTTGTGAAACAAAGTAAGAATTTATCTGAGTAAATAATAAGTGTATTTTAGACATGATAGCTACAGTATTTTGTAATGAACTAAGGGAACTTTGGGCTACTCGAAATTTAAATACTGCAGACATTAAGCTAACTGGAATACTGTAATTGAAATTAGGTAAAATTCAAAACAGGACATGAAGGCGTATAAGTTAAAATATATTGATAAATGTCTTAACGGATTGAATTATAACTAGCAATGTATTAATTTGAATATGATATAATAACTAAGGGAAATAAAGAGGAAATTTTTGATGATGTAACCTGACATATGTATGAAAGAGCTTGTTATTGGATTATGGATTACCCAATCACCATGTTGCTTCCTTAACACTTGGAGTTTTGTAAATTCAAAATTAATAAAACTTGTTTTTTTTAAAAAAAAGATGGCAGCCACAATTGCACAATCAAAATCCTGTCCTTTTGTCTATGCATCATTGAATCATTCAAATAGAGTTTGGGGCACAGACACAAATGCCCCCAAACTCTGTTTGAATGTTTCAATGATGCATAGACAAAAGGACAGGATTTTGATTGTGCAGTTGTGGCTGCCATCTTGATTTTTTTTCAACAACAACTGCATCCATCTCTCTCTCTCTCTCTCTCTCTCTCTCTCTCTCTCTCTCTCTCTCTCTCTCTCTCTCTCTCTCTCTCTCACACTCACTCACACACACACACACACACACACACGCCCCCATCTAGATGGTGTATTTTCTTGTCATAAGCTGCAAGGTGAGCATTTTCAACCCTTCGTCTTCTGTAGCTTCTCCTCAAAGCCTGTATTTGAGCTGGTTATTTAATTAAAAGTGGGCTCAAGATTGTGATATGAAGACCTGGGATGCATTTATTTATTTATTCATTCATTCATGGTCCATACGTGTAAAAAAGGAAAGGAGGGACGTGAGGATAATTCATTTTGCGGTCCTGGCTGATTTCTCCTGCCTGATTCTTGGCGTTCGCATCAAGCATTCAGCCGGCGTTAGGTCGGCTTCCTCTGCTTAATGTGGGCAGACTCCAGCAAAATCTCAGCCGTCTTTTGATCCCCTACTGTACCTTATTGTACATATCAATTTTGATCTTTTCGGGCGTAGGTACTTTGGGGAGCAATGGTTGGGAAGCAAACATGATTTTTTTCCCCCAAAGCAGCCATTTGGTGATGGATTTTGCAGAGTAGATTTAATGAACATCCCCAGGAATATCACACAATTTATATTCTAAAGCCAACTGCTTACCGATGGGGCGGGCAAACTCCCCATGCCAGCAACTGCCTACTACCTCTAAGTTAGAGTTATGCCGTTGCACCCTGAAAGGGATTCAGAAGTGTCTTTTATACACAATCCTAGAAATTCTCCTAGTTTTAGGCAGCTCAACCACCTTAGTCGTCCTCATAGATCTATATCTATTGTAAAGCTTCAGATCTTCAGCCCAGGTTCGAATCTCAGAAGGGTATAGCTGGCTGATGAGAGCTAATGAGCTTGAAATAGCTATACCAGCTTCCCTTTAACTCTTTGTTAGCAATCCAAATTTAACACAAAGTGTGTGTGTGTGTGTGTGTGTGTGTGTGTGTGTGATACAGCTGACAAAGTGAGAAAGAGCCTGTGGCCTAGAGGTCAACACAGCTGCCTAATGTGCAAGCAGCCCAGGTTCGAATCTCAGAAGGGTATGTTTAGCTGATGAGAGCTAATCAGCTTGAAATAGCTATCCCAGTCCCCCTTAATTCTTTGTTAGCAATCCAAAAATTTAGGAAACACACACGTGTGTGTGTGTGTGTGTGTGTGTGTGTGTGTGTGTGTTTCCTAAATTTTGGGATTGCTAACAGAATTAAGGGGGACTGGGATAGCTATTTCGTGTGCGCGCATGTATATGTATATGTATGGGTATATATATATTGAGAGTAGGCATCAGAATTTCATTTTTTAATGTGTACCAATTTGTTCATAGAAAAAGTGACAATAAAGCTTGTCTTGTCTTGTCTTACCCTATCCTATCCTATCCTATCCTATCCTATCCTATCCTATCCTATATTCCAATATCTATCCTATCCTATCCTATCCTATCCTATCCCATCCCATCCCATCCCATCCCATCCCATCCCATCCCATCCCATCCCATCCCATCCCATCCCATCCCATCCCATCCCATCCCATCCTATCCTATCCTATCCTATCCTACATCCTATCCTATCCTATCCTATCCTGCATCCTATCCTATCCTATCCTATCCTATCCTATCCTGTCCTGTCCTGTCCCGTCCCGTCCTGTCCCGTCCCATCCCGTCCCGTCCCATCCTATCCAGCATCCTATGCTATCCTATGCTATCCTATGCTATCCTACCTTACCTTACCTTACCTTACCTTACTCCATCTCATCTCATAACTTATCCTCTTTCCTTACCTTATCATTTCCCTGTACTTGAGATCATATACAGGTACTCCTTGACTAACAACAGTTCATTCAGTGGCCATTCAAAGTTACAACGGCACTGAAAAAAGTGACTTATGACCCTTTTTCACACTTAACAGCCATTGCAGCATCTCCACGGTCACATGATCAAAATTCAGACACTTGGCAACTGACTCATATTTATGATGGTCGCAGTGTCCCGGGGTCAAGAGATCTCCTTTGGCGACCTTCAGACAATGGGGAAGCCAGATTCAGTTCACAACGGTGTTACTGACTTAACAACTAAAGTGATTCCCTTCTCGACTGAGGCAAGAAAGGTCGTAAATTGGGGCCACACTCATTTAACAAATGTCTCGCTTAACAACATAAATTCTGGGCTTAACTGTGGTCATAAGTCAAGGACTACCTATATTGCATGCAAAGCTATCAACCTCTCCGCTCAGCCAAAAATTCACAGTGACTTCTTAGTGCAACATTTCAAGCATGATGTGACACTAGAGCAGGGGTAGGCAACCTTGGCTCTTTTATGACTATGGACTTCAACTCCCAGAATTCCTGAGCCAGCATGGCGGAAACTTTGGCCCCTTCATGACTCGTGGACTTCAACTCCCAGAATTCCTGAGCCAGCATGAGGGAAACTATGGCCCCTTCATGACTCGTGGACTTCAACTCCCAGAATTCCTGAGCCAGCATGGGGGAAACTTTGGCCCCTTCATGACTCGTGGACTTCAACTCCCAGAATTCCTGAGCCAGGCACGCTGAGGGGAAAGGGAGAGGTTTCCAAGCTGAGCCATGCTGGCTTAGGAATTCTGGGAGTTGAAGTCCACGAGTCATAAAAGAGCCAAGGTTGCCTACCCCTGCCGTAGAGCAAAGCGATTGGTTTATTAAATGGATATGGTTGGATATTCGTTCATCGTCTTTTCTCAAAAGTTTTATTGCTGTAGTTAAAAAAAGAGGGTGGGGTGGGACAAATTGGCAAGAAATAAGATGCACAAAGATGAAACATTTGGACCGTTTTGACAAATTCAATCCGTTGACTACTTGAAGGAGAGGGTGTCCGAAGGGCTTGGTTTGTGGCGTGGCCCCAGAATCTGGGAGACCAGTCACAAGTCTGTTTAGAGGAAGATTTTTTTTAGGATTGTATGGATTGTGACTGCATCAATCACAAACCTCTCCACTGATCAGGCAGTTATGGGCACCCTTTAGACAGATTAATTGGTTTGCAGAGAGCAAAGAGCATCCGCGAGGTGAAGGATTAGGTGGACGTGCGGGCTGATGTATTTAAGTCAATCTCATGAGAATTTGCAACGGGACAATTTATTTCAGAGATTACNTCCTTCCTTCCTTCCTTCCTTCCTTCCTTCCTTCCTTCCTTCCTTCCTTCCTTCCTTCCTTCCTTCCATACTGCACATACTTATTGGGTATGTTTTACAACATTAGAGTGTTCCCAACTCTACTTTAATGCATGTTCTCCATTTATGTCAGTTAGTTCTCGAAACTGATCTACATAAATCTCCTATATATTCTGAAGCCAAGCCAAGAGTCTTCAGGGGACATTCAATTTACTAGAAAGTCATAAGAGTGGAAGAGAGAACATTTCTGTTCAAGTAATCCACCGTTACTTGAAGAAGTCTCAGAGAAGTCCTGAGTCTGAGAAACACAGCTCTTACTTTATCAGACATCCTAATTTATCTTAATTGTCTACCCCCAGGTTGATTAGAGAATATTAATCAAGTTTAAATGTAATTCTTGTTATTTTGCTCTCAGTGGCAGCATTAGGAATGCTTTTGCATACAGTGGATAATAGATCAAAAACCCCGGCTCATAAAAATGATCCAGTGAGAACCAGCAGTTGATATCATTAGGATGAATTGACTGTTCGCCAGTCTCAGTTGACTTGGACCCATCATGCAGCTTTAATCCACCCCCGTGCATAAAGTAATTAAACTAAATTCTGACAACTAACTTGTTCTCCAGGGCACCAAGATCGCTCTTTGAAAATGTGCATTCAATATTTCCAGATATAACTTGTGTAGGCCTCACCCCGATGAACCCTCCAGTGAAAGGATGAATGCTCATTTTTGTATATTTTCCAAGTTCTAAAGAAATCATACGTTTCTCAATATTTCTGTCCCTCGAGATGTGAGTGAAACGTCTTTGTATGCGCATAAAAGAAAGCATCTGAAAATTTCACCATTGGATTTTGAACATTTTGTACTGGAACCCAGAAAGGTTTACAAATGTTTCAGAGGCACATTAACCATGGATTGTCCATCCCTAATAACAAGCCAGGTAAGCAAGAGCATATGAGTTAGAGGGAACAGACAGTGCTTATCACAAAGGGGTAGACTAGAAGACCTCCAATGTCCCTTCCAACTGTTATTCAGTTATATCTCATCATTATTCTCTTCCGCTTACAGAGATTCATCAGAAACATTTTAAACTAAATTATTTAAGGATTAGGAATGAAAATCTTGAAGTGCTTCCAATGAGAACCATGCCATGATCTTCATAGACAACAAACTAATGCTTGGGTTTGAATCCTAAACTTTTGGGATAGCTTAAATGTCAAGAAGAAATGTGTGTGTGTGTGTGTGTGTTACATTTTACCCAGAAACCACTGGAGACTAGAAGCCTTTGAAATGTGGATTTACAGGCGGCTGTTACGTATAAGCTGGGTTGACAAGATCAGAAATAAGGAGATGACCAGCCACCTGAGAAAGCCAAGGGAAATCATCAAAACAATTAAAAAACGAAAATTAGAATATTTCGGACATGTGATGCGACACCCAGAAAAATACGGCATACTCCATTTAACCCTCCAGGGAAAGATTGAAGGCAAACGAGGTCCAGGCAGAAGAAGAACATCGTGGCTTCAAAATCTAAGGGACTGGTTTGGACAAAACTCAGCAACACTTTTTCATGTGGCTGCTGATAAAAACATGATCGCCAATGTCCGATAACAGATATAGCACAAAAAGAAGAATTCTGTTACTAAAAAATATAATTATGAGAAAATGTTAGGCATGATAGATAGGCTAAGATTTACACTGCTTAAAGTAATATGCCCCAAAAGATAGCTAGGTAGATAAGACTTTCTAATTGTTGGAGAAGGACTGGCAGAACCTAGGAGTGGAGTTAAAAGAGGGCTCAGCCTAGAATCCTTACGTAGCCACAAGCAAATTAATCCTCCTTGAATTTCATGGACCTTTATCTAACTCCTAACAGGTGCTAAGTCTTAGTTGAGAAGATTCCTGTGCCAAGGCATAAGTAGCAATAAATCAAGTTTAACTGAACCTTCACACGTGGACCTGGTCTTTTGCACCTGACATTAATCCTACTAATGTTGTCTACAAGCTAAAGTTGCCCTTTGTCTAAGTGGTATCCATAGGGAAAGTCTTCAAAGAAGTCAAGATGGTGGCTTCACGTGATCACAGCTGGCCTCTTCTAACTACGGTCTGTCTTGTTCACCAATCAATATTCTCCCGAGCCATCTGGCAAAAGCTAAACTATGAAAGTCAGCCAAGTGTACAAGCAAGTACAAATGTTTGCTATCGCCATGTTTCCCAGCCTGGACAATTTTAATACTTGGCTAACTTCCATAATTTGACTATTGCTGTTTGGCTTAAGAGACCATTAACCTGTGAGTTAGAAAGAGGTCATTATCTGCACGGGCATGTTTTTTGTTCGCTCAATCTCTGCTCCTTTTGAAAAATAATATCCTATTTTAGAGGAGAGCTGTTATGAATTACTGAGGAAAAAAATGCAAATATGTGAAATTTATTCCACAAGCACTAAGACGGTGGGATTTATGAAAGCATATCGATCAAGGATCTAGTCCCCAAATTTGCAGACATCTGATGTATGGGTGATTTTGGTCCACTGGCAGGAATAAGTCATTCAAATACTAGAGCAATAATATCCCTCCCGAGATGTCCCTGAATTGGATGAGGAGATTGTGTCGTTATCCCTTTTATTTAAAGAGTAATTAAAATGCACCTAGAGCAGCTGTTTAAAAAGGAAGATTACCTTGGCCTGAAGAAGTATAAATGAAAAATAGATTCCGAATGAATTTATCCAATTCTCTTTAAAGTCCCAATTAACCATTCATACAGCTTTTATGCATGATTCATAGAACAGTCTACATCGTGTATATTCTTTTTGAAATGCTTTAGATTTACTATGCGAAATTGCAGGGAGTAGATATAAATGTCCTTTATAGATATTTGATCCATGTGCCTGGTTGATGGTTTTTCTGCATCCCTCTTTAGACATCCAAAATAGCATTGAATAAGAATTTATGACAAGGTATAATGGCATGCTGATGATCAATGACTAAAAAAAAATAATATTTAGATCATAGAATAACTAGAATAAAATTCCTCTCTTCTCTTCTCTTTCTTCTTTTCTCCTCTCCTCCTCTCCTCTCCTCTCCTTCCTCTTCTCTTCTCTTCTCTTCTCTTCTCTTCTCTTCTCTTCTCTTCTCTTCTCTTCTCTTCTTTCTTTTCTCCTCTCCTTCCTTTTCTCTTCTCTTCTCTTCTCTTCTCTTCTCTTCTCTTCTCTTCTCTTCTCTTCTCTTCTCTTCTCTTCTCTTCTCTTCTCTTCTCTTCTCTTCTTTCTTTTCTCCTCTCCTCTCCTCTCCTCTCTTCTCTCCTCCTCTTCTTTTTTCTCTTCTCTTCTCTTCTCTTCTCTTCTCTTCTCTTCTCTTCTCTTCTTTCTTTTCTTTTCTCCTCTCCTCTCTTCTCTCCTCCTCTTCTTTTTTCTCTTCTCTTCTCTTCTCTTCTCTTCTCTTCTCTTCTCTTCTCTTCTCTTCTCTTCTTTCTTCCTTTCTCCTCTCCTCCTCTTCCTTTTCTTTTGCTTTCATTTCTTTTTCTTTTTTCTTGACACAGCTTACATTGTTATTGTTAACATTACCCAAATGAATTATGAGAAATGCTTTGGACAGTTGGCCAACCCTTATAAATGGACTGGAGTAAAATCTCTGTTATGGTCCTTGGCTGCATCCAGCACAATCAGGCAAGGAAATTGCCAACACATCGTGCAGGGATGAATCTCACTGTATTAAAAAAAAAAAACCAACAACACAAAAACAATTTAACAGGAATGGAGGCATCAAACGGAACGTCGTCCAAAGCCACGTTTATTTGAATAACAGGAATGAATAATAGTTAGACTTCAGGATGAAATCTGGTCCTGTCAACACAGCCGGGAAAGAATATTCTTTCTGCTTCTACCCACGGTGAACTTTTGAATTGGCTTCCATCCGATAGCTGGATTGATTTTGCTGTCCTTCAGAAATATTGCACCCAGTTTTGGTCGCCATGATATAAAAAAGATGTTGAGACTCTAGAAAGGTTGCAGAGAAGAGCAACAAAGATAATTAGGGGACTGGAGGCTTAAACATAGGAAGAACAGCTGCAGGAATTGAGTTATGTCTCGTTTAATGAAAAGAAGGACTGGGGGGGGGAGACATGATATCCAGTTCTGACTGAATAACTGAATTGAACTGAAGAAGCGTCTTGGATGAGAAGCGAAATGTCTTCAAGGAAAAACAAAGTCCAGGTGCCTTTTGGAAAAAAAAGCACCTTTGGGACAGCCATTCTCAGATTCCCCCCCCCCCAAATTTGGCATCACCCATGGAGTTCAATTTGGTTTCCAATATCCAATTTTTACTAACTCGATATTTTGGGAAAACCGTACAACAAGACCCTGTTTTTTAAGCTATCATTTACTATAATATTTTAACAGATGTAAGAGATGGTATTAATCTGTAACAATGTTAGCTGTAATACATCCTAGGCCGGTGTGTAAGAACGAATCACCACTTGAAATTTCACTATTTTATGTCGATTTTTAGGCAAATGCAAAGGTGGCTTTCTCTTTCCTTTTTTCTCTTTCCTCTTTTCTTTGGGAAACTTCTATTTAACTTCAGTTAAATAGAAAAGAATGAAAAAAAATATTCTGTCCTAAATCCAGGTTCATTTAGGAAAATTCCGGGTTGAATTTTCAGCAGATGAGATTAAAATTTTATGGACGTTCCATAAAACTGGATGGTCTTTACTAACCTAAGAGAGGAAACACGAATTTCACATTTCTGTTTTGTCACACGATTGCTTCAGTCATACAGTTTCTTGAAAAAATAATGACTTGTCTCTTTGCCGGGGATATTCTCTGCAACTGGAATGCGTCAGACAAATGGCTGTCCAGTCTCTTCTTAAAAACTTCCAGTGTTGGAGCATTCACCACTTCTGGAGGCATTTAGTTAACGATTGCAACGGGAAGGCCAAGATTACCATGGCATGGCCTTTGTGACTGCATCACTTAGCAACCGAAATCCTGGTTCCAAGTTGTAAATCAAGGATTACCTGTATCAACATTCTCTGGTGACATATTCAGATAAAATAATCTGTTAATTTTCCACTTTGGTCCAGGTGCTTTGGCAGTTTCAGAAACCCTAATAATTGTGAGCGCACGAGAAAACTTTTAAAGCAACTAATGAAATTATCTATATAACAATTGAAGAATCTCATTTCAATAAATAGGGATACTTCACAAGAAATGTGTTCCCCCTCCAAATTGGAATATATCCAATTTTAACAAGTCAATGATCTGAATTGTAAAGGATGCTAAATATGTCTCTTACAATGAGGTTTATTCCTTTCCTTTCCTTTCCTTTCCTTTCCTTTCCTTCCTCTATCTTCCTTCCCTTCTATTCCTTTCCCTTCTATCTTCCTTTCCTTTCCTTTCCTTTCCTTTCCTTTCCTTTCCTTTCCTTTCCTTTCCTTTCCTTTCCTTTCCTTTCCTTTCCTTTCCTTTCTCCTTTCCTTTCCTTTCCTTTCCTTTCCTTTTCTTTCCTCTCCTTTCCTTTCCTTTCCTTTCCTTCCCCTTCCCATTCTCTCCTTTTTTTTCTTTTCTTTTTTCTTTTCTGTGAAGGGTTGGTGGTTTCTAAACCTCTCATCAGATGCTTAAAATCCTTAGTTCTTCACCTTTTTATGCATCAAATAAAATACAAGGAATACAAACACAATTGACTTTTGTCATGCTTTCTAACTGATTCATATTGGTTTAATAATCTTAGCCAGGCTAATCAGATTTTAGCACAGGAGCTGGGATTTAAATTGTCAACATATTATTGAATTCCATTCCCCAAATTTGGAATTAATCTGTTTTGAAATAACTTTTAAAAATGTTCCTGGATTATTAAGGGAGAAACAATTGTAATCCATTGTTTGGAAAGATAGTAAATTAGAATTTTAAACCGACTTCTTTTCTTCATTGGCATGAATCTTATCCCTGATGTTCCTACGTTTTTATACAACTGTTAGATAGCAGTACTATATATGGCAATAATATCTATTGTCACTTTATTTAAGTTAAACAAATGCATTTTATGACTATTGTTGTCTGGCATTACGAATTGTTGCAGATCATTTGGCAGAAAGATTTCCCTCTTGCATATTAAATTGAATCTAGGCGCTGAATTTGGAAAGAGTTTATAACATTAAAGCAGGCTGCGTCCCAACATTTGTTAATGATCTGTGTGTCATCTCAATAGAATCCAGAGCTTAGCAGTAACAACAGAAACAAACAGAAGCTGGAAGTATTATACAATGTAAAGAATTTATTCCATGCTTTTGGAAGATTGTTTGATGTGTAAATACCAGCTGTTGAGTAAGCTTATTATCAGTGTAATCATGGGCTATTTGAAAAAAGAAAATAAGATACCAAACAGCTTGCTGCATCTTATTTTCACTAAATAAATTCAAATTATTCACTTTATTAAATAAGAAAACTCAGAGACATTCACGAGCGTATGGTTGTGTCAAAATCTGAAATACTCGACGTAACAAGTAAGTGTTGTAAGTGTGAAACATGGTGATAAGTCATCGTAACTTTGAACTGTCACTGAATGAACTGGGACCACAACATTGTGACTGACAGATATCCTTGTTTAAATCGGTTTCTAACATTCCCACTCAGCTAATCCTTAAATCTCGGATTTACGATACACACACTTGAATCAGGAGTCCGAGAGATGGTGTGTACTCCTGCTTGAGCAGGGGTTGGACTAGAAGACCTCCAAGGTCCCTTCCTGCTCTATTCTGATTGGTTGATTCATTTTAATCTGAAAATCTGAAACAACTCTTTCACTCCCAGTTCCGCTTTCTTGAAAATTATCGTCGGAATTTTTCTGAGAAGTTATTGCTTTTTTTTAAAGTGCCCATGCACTATTTTAGCAATTAAAAAAACAAGCGAACTTCTCAAAACAGTTAGATATTAATGACAAGTTTTGCAACTGGGCTAACTTCACATTAGCAGGACTGGATACAATTAGTCCTTGACTTACAACAGTTCGCTTAGAGACTGGAGGGAACTGAGCATTTACTGGCTGGATGCCCTTCCTGATGCCTATGCGGAGTTCACAGCAAAAAGTATTTCTTTGCGCCCCGACAGAGAAACATCTGCCACTACCATTTTACAAGGCCTTGGTAAGGCCACACTTGGAATGCTGCATCCAGTTTTGGTCACCACGATGTAAAAAAGATGTTGAGACTCAAGAAAGAGTACAGAGAAGAGCAACAAAGACGATCAGGGGACTGAAGGCTAAAACATATAAGGAAAGGCTGCTGGAATTGGCTATGTCTACTCTAGTCTAATGAAGAGAAGGACGAGGGGGGACATGATAGCAGTGTTCCAGTATCTCAGAGGTTGCCCACAAAGAAGAGGGAGTCAAGCTATTCTCCAAAGCACCTGAAGGCAGGACAAGAAGCAACCGATGGAAACTAACCAAAGAGAGAAGCAACTTAGAACTAAGGAGAAACTTCCTGACAGTTAGAACAATTAACCAGTGGAACAACCTGCCTCCAGAAGTGGTGAATGCTCCAACACTGGAAGTTTTGAAGAAGAGACTGGACAGCCAGCCACTTGTCTGAAATGGTATAGGGTTTCCTACCTGAGCAGAGGGTTGGACTAGATGACCTCCAGAGACCTTCCAACTACTACTACTACTACTACTACTACTACTACTACTACTACTACTACTACTACTTCTTCTTCTTCTTCTTCTTCTTCTTCTTCTTCTTCTTCTTCTTCTTCTTCTTCTTCTTCTTCTTCTTCTTCTTCTTCTTCTTCTTCTTCTTCTTCTTCTTCTTCTTCTTCTTCTTCTTCTTCTTCTTCTTCTTCTTCTTCATTATTGTCTTATGTTGCTTTAGCTTCTTCTTCTTGTTGTTCAGCTCCTAGTGAGATGACTTATATGGGAACCTCTTATGAATAAATGATGGCCCATTTTGAGGGCGGCTGTTTGCGAATTCATAATTGAAGTAAAGCACAGAGGAAAAAGTGCATGTGTATTTACTTTTCCTGGCTTCGCTTTACTTTAATCCTTTGTTAATCAACATAGACTTTGTCGGCTTCGCAACCTGTTTACCTCCAACTTCCAAACACCATCAGGAAGGAGAAGAATAAAGAAAAAAAAAAAAACAAACCAAGTGATTGATAAAGCTCCATCTGAGGATTTAAACCTCGCTCTGTTCCAATTAAGTCAATGCCAGCTGTTGCCTAGCGTGAGCGAGTTATTTTGGGCTGTAAAGGAGGCATTTTAAAGGAGAACTAAAGCAGCAGCTATTTATCAATATTGTAATGAAGCATTAATTGTTTGTCCCATCAATTATTAACCTAGGAGTCCTGGGAAACAGTCTCAGCCTTTAAAAAAAAACAACAACCCTCAATCTCTTTTGTCTGGAAAAAATAAAATGCCTCTAATATTATATTATTATTATTATTATTATTATTATTATTATTATTATTATTATTATTATTATTATTATTATTATTATTATTATTATTATTATTATTATTATTATTATTATAATATTATTATCTTTTGCCTAAACAACTCCAGATGTGGTCAGTTTTAGGAATTAAACTTCCTCTGTCTATAGCCCTGTAGCGCTTACCCGGTCGTGCTTATGAATATAATTATTATTATTTTTTGTATTTCAAGTTAATTCTGAAGCTGGCCCAGCCTATGAATATTAATGTGCACACAGCTGATCTCTCTGCAAATGATCACATCCATAAACATGAAAACACTGTTAACTTACAGTAATGAGCACACGCTTGGATTTCAGATCCCCAGTTGGTTTTACAAGTCTAATGTTACATCTAATGCTATAGTCTTCTCTTCTGTCTCATTCTTAGTCCCTGTGGATCCTCTATTATTAATTTAGCCTCCCCCCCCCCCAGGAAGTGGGGCCTGCATTAACTCCCGCAGTCGATGCAAAACATTTCAGTGGTATTATTATATATGTTTTGCATGTGAATAGGCTACGATCCAAGAATCCACAGTTGCACAGATAGTCCCCTACTTGTAACACATTCGTTTAGTGCAAGGGTCTTCAAACTTGGCCCTTTTATGACTTGTGGACTTCAGCTCCCAGAATTCCTCAGCCAGCGTGCCTGGCTGAGGAATTCTGGGAGGGGTCTTCAAACTTGGCCCTTTTATGACTTGTGGACTTCAGCTCCCAGAATTCCTCAGCCAGCGTGCCTGGCTGAGGAATTCTGGGAGGGGTCTTCAAACTTGGCCCATTTATGACTTGTGGACTTCAGCTCCCAGAATTCCTCAGCCAGCGTGCCTGGCTGAGGAATTCTGGGAGGGGTCTTCAAACTTGGCCCGTTTATGACTTGTGGACTTCAGCTCCCAGAATTCCTCAGCCAGCGTGCCTGGCTGAGGAATTCTGGGAGGGGTCTTCAAACTTGGCCCGTTTATGACTTGTGGACTTCAGCTCCCAGAATTCCTCAGCCAGCGTGCCTGGCTGAGGAATTCTGGGAGGGGTCTTCAAACTTGGCGCTTTTATGACTTGTGGACTTCAACTCCCAGAATTCCTCTGGTATTTTTTTAGAAAAAAAAAATATAAAAGCACACATAACCCCATTAGTAATAATACTGAAGAAATACGGACGAGAGCATCAGCAAGGGGGAAAATGTCACACCCCCAAAAATAGATAAACAGAAATACTTAGAAATGCCTTTGTTGATGGCTCTCCCTGTTCTGGATGTTAAATCTTTAAACTGGGCAAGCTAGCAAGCAGAATTTGCTAGCCAAATACAACCTTGGTGCCCTCGATGCTCTCTGGGCTTGGTCGTTTTCTTGCAGACATTTCATCGCCAAACTAAGTAACATCATCAGTGCATCAGTGATGATGATATGTAAGGGTAATGAAACACCTGCATGAAAACGCAGGGAGCACGAAGGGCCTAAAATGTTCTCTTCCATTGGAAACATAACTGTCTTCTCTAAAGCATACTGTTTTCTTTTTTTAAAAAAAAGTGAAGAGCACCTAGTATTCATTTAGAACGTAGAATAATAGGTTGAAAGGGACCTTGAAGGCCTTCTAGTCCTACCCTCTGTTGAAGCAACTAAATCATTCCAGACAAATGTCTCTTCTTGGATCTTCCAGTGATGGAGCACCCAGAACTTCTGGAGGCAAGTCGTTCCACTGCCTTGGTAAGGCCACACTTGGAATATTGCATCCAGTTTTGGTCACCACGATGTAAAAAAGATGCTGAGACTCTAGAAAGAGTGCAGAGAAGAGCAACAAAGATGATTAGGGGACTGTAGGCTAAAACACACAAGGAACGGTTGCTGGAATTGGGTATGTCTAGTTTAATGAAGAGAAGGACAAGGGGGGACATGATAGCAGCGTTCCAGTATCTCAGGGGCTGCCCCAAAGAAGAGGGAGTCAAGCTATTCTCCAAAGCGCCTGAAGGCAGGACAAGAAGCAACGGGTGAAAACCAATCAAGGAGACAAGCAACCTAGAACTAAGGAGAAATTTCCTGACATTCAGAACAATTAACCAGTGGAACAACCTGCCACCAGAAGCTGTGAATGCTCCAACACTGGAAGTTTTTAAGAAGAGACTGGACAGCCATTTGTCCAAAATGGGTATAGGGTTTCCTGCCTGAGCAGGGGGTTGGACTAGATGACCTCCAAGGTCCCTTCCACCTTTATCATTATTATTAATTGCTGTCCTTATCAGGAAATCTCTCCTTAGTTCTAGGTTGCTTCTCTCTCCTTGCTAAGCTACTTTTGGGGAACATGGTTTTGTGCACGGCAGAGTACAAACTGCAGCTTTTCAGCACCAGCTATAATTTATTTCCTCTCCTCTTTTGCAGCGACCATCGTGTTGAACGAACTCAACTGGACCGGTGCCTTAGATGAAGTCTTTAAAAAGAACAGAGAGGAAGATCAAAGTCTGCTGTGGCAGGTTTTTGGCAGCGCCACCGGCCTCGCTAGATATTACCCAGGTAATTTGCCAGCGTGTCGGTCGATATTCCCTTTCATGTGCTCAAGCCTTCTTCTCTAGTCTACTTCCACGGAAATCGCAGGCTGTGTTTTTTTAACGGGATGGAGGGAAGAGGCCGATGGTTCTTCTCCCCCGACGTCGAACCCTTTGAATAGTCGGAAGTCTTAAAAGTGTTAAGGGCAGAAATAATAAAAATAAATAAAATACGAAGCTTCTCTGATATTTAATTAACTCCAACCTCTTCGCAAAAAATGAGATGGGATCTCTGATGGAGTCTGGTTGACATTTTCAAGAAATGCATTAGCTCTTCTCCGTGGGCGCCCTTCTCCTATATCACAGTCATAAGAGCAGTTAAGGTGACGGCCGGCGGTGTTAAATCACCAGCCAAGAAAGGCAATTTTGCTTAGTTAAATGGAAAAGTGGCAGAACTGGGTTCTAAAAAAAAGGGTGCTCTAAACGGACTCCGGTGTCCCTGAAGGCTAAGCTCGTCTCCTGGAGCTGTGGATTGATGAATAGAGAACGAAGGACCTCGTTAGATCCATTTTTCTGTCCCTCCCGCTAGACAACGGGACTGTAGTAATTAATTTAAATCAGGAGTCTCTTACCTTCAGGCCACTGGTAGTTTCCACTGAATTTTTATATTCTAGGAGGCCGATCTAATGCGCCGTGCTGATTAGTCTTGAAAGGATTTTGTTAAGAAAACATTTTTATCCTCCTTTTAACTAAGTGTTTCCATCCAGCGTGCTGCAGGTGTTAATTGAATTTTCTGGTATGAATTTGGTTCTAACAACGATCAAAGTTAAACTGAAGTGATCTGTGGTTTTCTGGCAGGTGTTTCAATACCAAGCTACATAACATCATAATCCTAACCCTAGCTTGATGATGTTACCTAGTTTGGGTAATGAGATGTCTGCAAGGAAATCACCCAGATCAGAGAACACCAAGGACCTCAGAACTTTTCCTCCCCACTACTACTACTACTACTACTACTACTACTACTACTACTACTACTACTACTACTACTACTACTTCTTCTTCTTCTTCTTCTTCTTCTTCTTCTTCTTCTTCTTCTTCTTCTTCTTCTTCTTCTTCTTCTTCTTCTTCTTCTTCTTCTCCTNCCTCCTCCTCCTCCTCCTCCTCCTCCTCCTCCTCCTCCTCCTCCTAGTTGGGTCACGAAACAACAGCAAGAACAACTGCAAGCTCAGGCAGCATCAGGGACCCCTCATGTCAGCCCTGAGCTACAAATATTCTCCTTTATTGGCGAAGCTGAAGTTTCTAGAACTCATTGTTGAGTCTTGGTTCAAGTTTTAGAAGCCCAGGAATATTAGGAGGTGCTCCTAATCTTAGAAATTAGAAACCTGCTCATTTCATTCCTCCCTGGCTCCCACTTTGCTTCCTATTTGCTCACGGGTAGTCCAAATGTTCTCTTCTGTTTTGCATTTTTAGAATATCTTAGTACTTCCAGAAAACCTGTGGGTGGGCTGGAGAAGGAGAACCTGACACTGCCCTCCCAATAAATTTATGGAAATTAAATTTATACTTATGCACGGGATTTACATAATTCTTAATCAGTGCTTCGGGTTGCTTGAAAATCTAATTTGGGTTACCTCTCGTGGAAGAACGTTGGAGGAACCCTGAATTATTAAACTTCATTATCATCCTATTTTGCATATTAAAAGTAATGAATATCCTGTAAGTCCCCCAAACAATTTGAGCCTAATAAATGGTTGGTGTCGTTTATTTCCACCAAAGTGAGTCTCCAAATAGATATTTTTTCCCCTTGGATGGGAATAATGAAAGTCATGTGCAGATGGTGATGTTGGTGATGATGATTTATTTAATCTTATTTTTTTTTAAAAAAAATATCAGTTGGCTGTTTTGAAAAATATAGCCATCTCAATCTTGCCATGGAGTTGGTGGGAAGAATTAAGCCCTGCTTAATGTTGATTAAGTTATTTTTTTAAACCAATTCTAATTTGCAAGTCTCTTCCAACTTTGTTATTTTGGCTACTTAATCTTTTCATATGAGGTCTTTTGGGGACCTCCATAAGAGGCTAAAACATACAAAGAACAGTTGCTGGAATAGGGGATGTCTAGTTTAACAAAGAGAAGGATGAGGGGGGACATGATAGCAGTGCTCCAATATCTCAGGGGCTGCCACAAAATAGAGGGAGTCAAGCTGTTCTCCAAAGCACCTGAAGGCAGGACAAGAAGCAATGGATGGAAACTCAACAAGGAGAGAAGCAACCTAGAACTAAGGAGAAACTTCCTGACAATGAGGACAATTAATCAGTGGAACAATTTGCCTCCAGAAGTTGTGGATTCTCCAACACTGGAGCTTTTTAAGAAGAGGTTGGACAACCATTTGTCTGAAATGGTATAGAGTTTCCTGCCTGAGCAGTGGGTTGGACTAGAAGACCTCCCAGGTCTCATCTTTAAATTAGTACAATTCTTATTATATCAATTAAATACTAAATAACTTTCTTGCTTTTATCAATAATTTTTAGTTTATACATATCCTAGTTATTTTAACATTCAATCTTTTTAGACAATCAATGTCCTGGTTAATTTTTCCCAATTTTTGGTTTCCCATTAATATTTATATTTAACGTTTGATATTTATAATTTCCAAGTTTTAAATAACCCCAATTCCCTTCATCACAAGATCTAATGTTCAGAATACACGTCTTATCTATTTGAGTTCTCACCATCTTACATCAACTAATTAGTAATACAATATAATGTTCTTATTTTTCTGGTAATTTCCAGATATCTTAAATTTAGTAACCCAAATTCCTCCTGTTTCAACATTTAATACTTCCTGTCTTTTTCTCTTAACATCTACTATCTCATATTTAAGCTAATAATTCTTATTATTGCTGCTAAGTAAAAAAAATATTTATTACATTCATCGATTGGTTTTTTAGCTTATATGCTTGGAACTCTTTCGTGATTCTCCTAGAGGAGCTGATCGCCAAAGATTCTTTTTCTCCCGGTGCCTCTTGCATTATGTATCCCATTATATCTCTCCATCTCGCTGTGTCCTTTCGATTCGATTAGAGGGGCACACCGTTTATCAGTCTTGTCTCGAAAATCAATTTCCACAAAGAGCTGGCAAAAGTGCAGGGTCAATTCTCAAGGCTTGGGGAAAAAAATTCAGCCGGGTTTCGGGCTGATTCGTAGGACAAATGCAAACTGGGATGAAAGAGAATTTCACCTCTCCTGCTTAATTTCCACCCGCCGGTCTCTGGTTTACAATTCTGTGGATAACGTGGCCCCACCCGAGGCAAGATGGATTTTGAATGTCCACTTCATCGTAATTTTGACGCCTGTTTATCTCTGGTTAGGAGATATCTCTGGTTAGGATTCCTGTAGGAATCCCCATGCTATATTCTTAATGCAGAACAGAATGGAATAACAGTGTTGGAAGGGTATAGAGTGGGTGTTTGTTGTTAGTTGCGAAGCCGTGTCTGACCCATCGTGACCCCATGGACAACGTTCCTCCAGGCCTTCCTGTCCTCTACCATCTTCTGGGGTCCATTGAAGCTCACGTCTACTGCTTCAGTGATTCCATCCAGCCACCTCATTCTCTGTCCTCCCCTTCTTCTATTGCCCTCCATCTTTCCCAGCATTAGGCCCTTCTCCAGTGAGTCCTTCCTTCTCATTAGGTGGCCAAAGTACTTGAGTTTCAACTTCAGGATCTGGCCTTCTAAAGAGCAGTTGATCTCCTCTAGGACTGACCGGTTTGATTGCCTTGCAGTCCAGGGGACTCGCAGGAGTCTTCTCCAGCACCATAGTTCAAAGGCCTCCATTCTTTGGCGCTCAGCCTTTCTTATGGTCCAACTTTCACAGCCATACATTGCAACTGGGAAAACTATGGCCTTGACTATATGCACTTTTGTTGGCAGGGTGATGCCTCTGCTTTTTAGTATGTATAAAGATAACTTACAATACTGAGGCACAGCAGATAGAATAGAATTAGAATACTGCTGGAAGGGACTTTGGAGGTCTTCTAGTCCAGCCCCCTGCTTAAGCAGGAGATCCTATATAATTCTGGACAAATGGCTGTCCAATCTCTTTTTTTTAAAACCTCCAGTGGTGAAGCACCCATAACTTTCTGAAGGCCACTGGTTGATTGTTTTCATTGTCAGGAAGTTTCTCCTTAGTTCTAGGTCAGAGGTCTGAAGCCAAGCTGTTCCACTGGTTAATTGTCCTCGCTGTTAGGAAGTTTCTCCTTAATTCCAGGTTGCTTCTCTCCTTGATTAGTTTCCATCCATCGTTTCTTGTCTTGCCTTCTGGTGCTTTGGAGAATAAGTTGACCCCCTCTTCTTCGTGGCAGCCCCTCAAATACTGGAATGCTGTCACCTTTAATCCTTCTCTTCATTAGACTAGACATACCCAATTCCTACAACCATTCTTCATATGTTCTCAGCAACTTTATGTAGTAACTGGGATTAATTTTTGGTGGATGCCAAAAGACAGTTCATTCCACACCCTTCCTGGCTCTTCCTTTGTTATTACTCTTAATTACAGATGCAAATTAAATTGCAATTGTAAATCAATAGTTCATTATGCTGCTTCAGGAAGCAGCACATTTTTTTCCATTGGTTGCTAAAATGTGGTTTAATTTCTGTGTTGGCCACCCTCCCTTGAGATCTTTCAGTCTCCTGTTCCTCATTTATTACAGCCGACCCCACCTTGTGTCTTAGGAAATGAAAGTGCCAAAAGCAATTTAGGGACTACACTCCTTTTGAATTAAAGCACTATCAGCAAAGTGGGATTTTTTCCCCCTCTAGCCTCTTCAACACCCAGCAACAGTCATATATGCTATTCAAACGGTATTGAGCAGAGCAGATATAACACTAATAATTCAATAAAACTCATCAATCGATCAATCAATCAATCAATCAATCAGAATAGAGCTGGAAGGGACCTTGGAGGTCTTATAGTCCAACCCCCTACTCAAGTAGGAGACCCTATACCAGGGGTAGGCAACCTTGGCTCTTTTATGACTGGTGGACTTCAACTCCCAGAATTCCTGAGCCAGCCACTCTGAGGGGAAAGGGAGAGGTTTCCAAGCTGAGCCATGCTGGCTCAGGAATTCTGGGAGTTGAAGTCCACGAGTCATAAAAGAGCCAAGGTTGCCTACCCCTGGTATAGACCTTTAATGTTCAAGTTCCATAATGTACAGTTGAACACTTGATAACTTATATCTCAAATTATTAGTTCCCAACCTTGGGAATTTTAAGACCTGTGGACTTCAACTTCCAGAATTCCCCAGCCAGCATAGCATAGTTGACTCAGGAATTCTGGGAGTTGAAGTCCATAGGTCTTAAAATTCCCAAGGTTGGGATACCCTGGTCTATATTGTCTCTCCAGAGTTTTGAAAAAGAATTGTTTTTATTCTGTTTATAGCCATTGATAACTAAATCTAGGAACTTTGGCATATAGACATATAGTAAAAGGAGATTATATTAATTCCTATTATTCTTATCCTCCTGTGATAAGAATGACAGATAGAAAATCTTTTAATGAAAAAAATAAAATAAAAACCTTTGGAGCAACTTAATGTTTTGCCCAAAATTTTAATTAGCTTTTTTCTTCCATTGTTACAGTTTTACATATTTTCACCTACTAATTTAGTTATTGGTGGGTTTTTTTGGACAACAGTTGAAATTATACTAATTTTACCCATAATTCTGTCCTTTATTATAGGTTTTTATTCGGGAAACCAATCACCACAAATAATTAAGCATCTTCTAAATAAAAGAGAATAAGGACATAAAATAGGTTTCGGTTGTAATTTATTTCCTTCTCATTTTCTGTAATAGTATTTAAATTTTAGGGGTGACATAATAATCTCGTATATTTATGGCTACACAGAAAAAGCTAATTTGAAAATCCATACAGTAATTTACATCTCCTGCATGAAGACTCTAATGGAATACAGTCAGTTTTGATCAAATCTAGGAATTAGTGCTTTTTCCGGCCAAAATCAAATATTTTTACAATCTTCCTATTATTATTTTTTCTTTTTCTTTTACCAAGTATGGGTTTATGTATTAACAATTGAAATAAATAGATTCCTAAGGCTACAGTTTTGCATTCCTCTAAGCCAACTGTATGTAATTAAAGTTAGTAAGTTATGCAAATGTATGAGCTCAAGTAAATTGAGTTGCTTAATGCAGCCTCGTTTGAATGCGTATCTCAAAATAGGGAACTATAATTCTTCACATGTTGTTTCCCACCATCTCTCACCGGTGCAAAAGCTCCGGTGAAATAAATTATTTGTTTTATTTATTAATCAAATTTACATCTTCTTACAATCTTGAATAGGTTCTGGGCAGTGATATAAATACAACAATACATAATAATAATAACCACAACACAAAAATGTACAATCCAAACTGTTAACCCTCAAGTTCTCTCTGGAGAAGTATCACGTTTAGCTGCTTCTGGAAGTATTCAGAATAAAATAGCAGAGTTGGAAGGGACCTTGAAGGTCTTCTAATGCAACTAATTGCTGAAGCAGGAGACCTTATATCATTTCCATTTTCCAAAGCACCAGAAGACAAGACAAGAAACAATGGAGGGAAACTAATCAAGGAGTGATCCAAGCTAGAACTAAGAAGGGATTTTCTGACAGTGAGAGCAATGAATCAGTGGAACAGGTTGCCTTCAGAAGTTGTGGGTGCTCCAACACTGGAGGTTTTTAAGAAGAGACTAGGGGACCATTTGTCTGAAATGGCATAGGGTCTCCTTCTTGAGCAGGGGGTTGGACTAGAAGACCTCCAAGCTCCCTTCCAATTCTGTTATTCTATTATTTCAGACAAGGGGCTGTCTAGTCTCTTCTTAAATACCTCCAGTGTTGGAGCACCCACAATTTCTGGAGGGAAGCCATTCCCGCTGGTTAATTGTTCTCACTGTCGGGAAATTTCTCATTATTTCTAGATTGGTTCTCTCCTTGATTAGTCTCCATCCATTCCTTCTTGTCCTGCCTTCGTATTGCATTCAAAATCACCTTCAAAAGTTGATGGACAATGAAATTTTGAGGTGGCTGGTCCTTTTGTAAAAAAAACTGTGCCACCCACTAAAAGCCACCGATCTCTTGAAAAGAGTGGGGGATGCCAACTGATTCTCCTGGCACCATGTAACCAACCTCAGTGAGAAATTAGATCCTACAGCTCATCTGGTGCCAGGTTATTGAGGGTTTTTATTTATTAAAGCCAGCACTTAAGATTGCACCTGGAAGCTAATGCAGTCTTCCCAAAATGTTACTGGTCTGCTCTCATTGTGCGACCTTATTTTGCATTGCATGAAGCTTCTGGCTGGTCTTTCAAGGAAGCCTCCTGCAGTAATTCTAGACCTGAGGTAAAAAAATGCAGCAATAGTCCAGCACAAACTACAAATAGTCCTTGACTTAACAACAGTTCATTTAGTGACCCTTCAAAGATACAAAGGCACTGAAAAAAGGGACTTCTAATTATTTTTTCACACTTACCGACCATTACAGAAATTCCCAGGGTTAAAATTCAGGAGCTTGGCAACTGACTCATATTTACGACAATTGCCATGTCCTGGGGTCATGTGATCCCCTTTTGCGACCTTCTGACAACAAAGTTGTCACTTAAGTATCGTGTCACTAACTTAACAAATGCAACGCTTCACTTAACAACTGTGGCGAGAAAAGTCGTAAAACGGGACAAAACTCACTTAACACACGTTTTGCTTAGCGACATAAATTTTGGGCTCAGCTGTGGCCGTAACTCGAGGACTACCTGTAATTATTTATTTCCTTGTATCGTGCCTTTATTATTTTTACAAATAACTTAAGAGCGCCTGAAAGCATAAGAAGAATATGTCCCCTTAATATTAATCTCTTATTCTTCTTTTTCCCTGAAAAATACATTTGCAATGATCTTACAAGTGATCTGTTTAGTTTCTACGTGTTTTAAACTTGCATTTTATATTTTATATTTTGCATTTTATGTCGTGTAGCACGCCTTATTTTAATCGCGAGGCTTCTGACANCTCTCTCTCTCTCTCTCTCTCTCTCTCTCTCTCTCTCTCTCTCTCTCTCTCTCTCTCTCTCTTTTAATTTATATTTGTTGAACTTTTTCATATCATAGTAACCAACCACAGGGGGAAGAAAACCCATAAGAGCAAAAGAAAAGAAGCTTACAAATGGCTTTTGACCTTCTTCTCAACAGATAATTACAATTTTACTGTCTCCTTCCATCTTAAATAATTTATAGGCTTCCTTCGCCCTGCTCATTTCGTCTTCATCTTTCTTAGTCTTCAGATCCATCAATCATTGGTTCATATTTTTTTTCTTCTTTCGGCAATAAATCCATCTAAGGATTTTTTAAAAAAAAAATAATTGTGGTTTTTGTTCTTTCTGACCAGCAGATCAGTTTCTCCATTTCTGTAGTTTTTCCAACCCTTTGCTCTAATGTAGGAATTTCATTTTGCTTCTGTCCTTGTGCATAAAAAAAACCCATTTTGCTGCAGCTGCCATGCACGGTATCCATTTAGCATGGGGTTTTCCCCCCCTAATTTAGTATCCATAAATCCCAATAAAAAGAATTCCAGTTTCTTAGTGATATTAATCATTAAAAACCTTTGTCTCATTATGTGAATGTCTAGCTAGAATTTCTCAGCTTTCTCGCACGTTTACCATGCGTGAGAAAATATCTCCTCGTGCTTTTCACATTTCCACCGCTGGTTTTGAAATACTTTTTATGCGTTTTTTGATAATTTCCCTGGTGTCATATGCCGACAGCACGTCATGTTATAGAGTTTTTTTCCTAAATTATAACTGAGTGTCAATTTAATCCCAGTTACCCATATTGTCTCCCTCAAGGAAAACCCTCAAGGCGCAAAATATTTGGATTTCGCTTCTGTTTGGTTAGTTGAAGAAAATCGACAGACTTCAAGCTATTGTATATAAACAGACCCAACCCTACTCCCTTCTAGCACTGATGATGTTATTGAGCTGGGTAATGAGACGTCTGCAAGAAAACAACCAACCTCAGAGAGCACCAAGGACCCCACAGTCCTCCTCCTCCTCCTCCTCCTCTTCCTCCTCCTCCTCCTCCTCTCAAAACCTGCTCCCTTCTAGCACTGATGATGCTACCTAGTTGGGTCATGAAATGTCTGCAATAAAACCACCAAGTTCAGAGAGAACTTAGAACCCCACAGTTCAAATATCTAAGTAAACTCCCCTCCTTTCTAGCACTGATGATGTTCCCTAGTTGGGTCATGAAACGTCTGCAAGAACACAGCTAAGCTCAGACAGCACCGAGGACCCCACAGTTCTCCTCCTCCTCCTCCTCCTCCTCC